>NC_051420.1:35374726-35401223 GCF_015228065.2 Penaeus monodon | reverse complement strand
AAATCAATAGTGGCCACATGAGAGTAACAAAAAATTTTGGAGAAAGGCCTTAAAAAAAAGCGGGGGTAAAAGTTATGTTAAAAGTGTATTCCTTTGCCTTGGCAAAGTCATTTTTTGAGACACATGAGAATTCATACAAAAGAGAGACCATATATTTGTGAGGTTTGCAATAGGGTTTTTGTGATGGCAGTAATTTCAAGACACATGAAAACGCATAGAAATGAGCGGCCTTATGGTTGTGATTTTTGCAACAAAGCTTTTTCTCAGAAATGTAATTTATTGGCTCACATAAGAACACATACAAAGGAGAAGCCCTTTATTTGTGAAGAATGTGGAAAAGCATTTTCACAGAAAAAAGGTTTAGAAGAACACTTAAGGACACACACAAAAGAGAAGCCTTACAGCTGTGAAATATGTGGAAAGTCATTTGCTGTGAAATCTAGTATGATAAAGCACCAAAGATTACATACAAATGAAAGCCCCTATGGTGTGAAAATTTGTGCCAAGAAATTTACTGCAAAAGTATGTCTGGTAAGACACATGAGAATACATACAAAGGAGAGGCCATATCAATGTGACATATGCAGCAAGTCTTTCATTACAAGTGCAAATCTAGCATACCATGTGAGGGCACACACAAAGGAGAGGCCATATACCTGTGAAGTATGTAATAAGTCATTTCCATATAAAAGGGCTGTAGTGTTGCACATGAAAGTACATTCTGATGACAAGCCCTATACGTGCCGTACATGTAGTAAGTCTTTCAAGGACAGGACTAATTTGGTAAATCACTTGAAAAGACATGCAAATGAGAGGCCTCATAGTTGTGACTTTTGTGGTAAAGCATTCCTATTTAAAAGAACTTTAGTGCAGCACATAAAACTTCACACAAACAAAAAAGATCATAGCTGTCAAGTGTGTAGTAAATCATTTATTTCAAAATGTAGTTTGGTGAGGCATCTTAGAGTGCATTCAAAGGTGAGGCCCTATAGTTGTGAGGTTTGTAACAAATCATTTCCAGATAGAAGTAGCCTGTCAAAACACATGAAAACACACACAAAGGAAAAGTCTTTTACTTGTAAAGTGTGTAATAAGTCATATGCATGGAAAAGTGTTCTAATGTTGCACATGAAAACACATAGTAATGAAAGGCCTTATGTCTGTGATATATGTGGTAAGACATACAAACATAAAAATAATCTAGTAACTCACACAAAAACACATACCCAAGGTACCCAGGATAAAAAGAATACCCAGGATACCCAGAAGAATCCAAATCTCTACCTAATAATGCTTCCTCCTATACATCTCCTATATACACCCTTACCTTTACCCAATAATCCCCTGGAGCCAACTCACCTGGCTGCCAAGGATGTATGCTCATAAAATGTTATCAATGATACGTAAGACAATGTAAAAAGAAGAGAACCTGAAGGCTGTACATGTATGTATAAATAGATTGATAGGAATATAGATATATTTATATGCATATGTATGTATTTATATGCATTATACATATACATATATATATATAAATATATATATATATATAAATGTATATATGTAAATGTATATATAAATGTATATATAAATGTATATATAAATGTATAATAAATGTATAAATATATATATATAATATATAAATATATATATATATATATATTTATATATATATATAATATATTTATATATTTTATATATATAAATTTATATATATATATATATTTATATATATATATGTATATGTATAATGCATATAAATACATACATATGCATATAAATATATCTATATTCCTATCAATCTATTTATACATACATGTACAGCCTTCAGGTTCTCTTCATTTTACATTGTCTTACGTATCATTGATAACATTTTATGAGCATACATCCTTGGCAGCCAGGTGAGTTGGCTCCAGGGGATTATTGGGTAAAGGTAAGGGTGTATATAGGAGATGTATAGGAGGAAGCATTATTAGGTAGAGATTTGGATTCTTCTGGGTATCCTGGGTATTCTTTTTATCCTGGGTACCTTGGGTATGTGTTTTGTGTGAGTTACTAGATTATTTTATGTTGTATGTCTTTCCCCCATATACACAGACATAAGGCCTTTCATTACTATGTGGTTTCATGTGCAACATTAGAACACTTTTCCATGCATATGACTTATTAAAACACTTTACAAGTAAAAGACTTTTCCTTTGTGTGTGGTTTTTATGTGTTTTTTAAAAGGCTACTTCTATCTGGAAATGATCTGTTACAAAAACCCCACAACTATAGGGCCCACCTTTGAATGCCCCTCTAAGATGCCTCACCAAACTACCTTTTGAAATAAATGATTTACTACCCCACTTGACAGCTATGATCTTTTTGTTTGTGTGTAGTTTTTTTTGTGCGCACCTAAAGTTCTTTTAAATAGGAATGCTTTACCACAAAAGTCACAAACTATGAGGCCCCCATTTGCAGTCTTTTCAAGGGGATTTACCAAATTTGTCCCGTCCTTTAAAGACTTACTACATGTACGGCACGTATAGGGCTTGTCATCAGAATGTACTTTCATGTGCAACACTACAGCCCTTTTATATGGAAATGACTTATTACATACTTCACAGGTATATGGCCTCTCCTTTGTGTGTGCCCTCACATGGTATGCTAGATTTGCACTTGTAATGAAAGACTTGCTGCATATGTCACATTGATATGGCCTCTCCTTTGTATGTATTCTCATGTGTCTTACCAGACATACTTTTGCAGTAAATTTCTTGGCACAAATCTCACAACCATAGGGTCTTTCATTTGTATGTAATCTTTGGTGCTTTATCATACTAGATTTCACAGCAAATGACTTTCCACATATTTCACAGCTGTAAGGCTTCTCTTTTGTGTGTGTCCTTAAGTGTTCTTCTAAACCTTTTTTCTGTGAAAATGCTTTTCCACATTCTTCACAAATAAAGGGCTTCTCCTTTGTATGTGTTCTTATGTGAGCCAATAAATTACATTTCTGAGAAAAAGCTTTGTTGCAAAAATCACAACCATAAGGCCGCTCATTTCTATGCGTTTTCATGTGTCTTGAAAGATTACTGCCATCAAGCAAATACCTCTATTGCAAACCTCACAACCTATATGTCCTCTCTTTTGTTAGGAATTCTCCTGTGTCTCAATAAATGGCCTTCGCCAAGCAAAGGAATTAACTACATAATTTACAGCTATAAGGCTGTTCATGCATGTACTCCATGTGACCATCTAGTGTTGAATTTTACCGAATAGGCCTTGTTACATAAACTCACAAATGTAAGGTTTTTCCTTGTATGTACTCTCCATGTGGGCCACAATATATGAGATTTTTGGAGAGAATGACTTGTGACAAATGTCACATAAAAAGCTTCCATCGTATGCATTGCCGAGTTGTTCCACCAACTCATTCTCGCAGAGAATTTTCATGCCAACACCTTCACAAAGGAAATGTTTCTCAATTGACACCGACTTTTGTGTGGCCTCTCAGCCCTTTTTCCTGAACACCATCTGATGAACACTTACTCTCACCATCTTGTAGATAACGTGGATCTACATCTCACACACCAAATGTCCAGGCTACACAACGCTCGTTGCCAAGATTTTTGGACTCTTCAAACACTGGTTGTCCTTTTTACATTACCTGAATCTTCAGTTTTTATATAGATAGCAGTTCTTCATGTATAACATCAAAAATTTCTTCATTGATACCCTACTGATGGCAGCCACACTCTTCATCCTTATATCGATGGATTTCCAATGAGTTACCATGATATGTTGCTTCAAATGTACATGATCCATGATGGGCAGTCGAAGTCACCCTTTCACTAGCCCATAACAATCCTGAAAAAGAAAGAAAACCAGCGGAAGTGAGCATTCTTTCAGCTGAGTCAAACTGTGTAAAATTTGTCCCTTCCATTTTGATAACTATTAACAAAACTATATAAAAATGTAAAGACAAACTTTTAGCTATATGAAGAATAGTGATACACAATATCCTCACAGGAATACATAATGAAAGGTTATAATGTGGGACTGTCATTTCCAGTAGTTTGCTCAAGCATATAGTCTATATATATAATTTTAAAATATTATTTAAAAAAGTAATGCCTACATTCTTACCCAAGAAAAGTTAATACAAAAGAGTACAAATGTTGGATGTTGCTCACACCACAAGAGGCGGGGGGGGGGGAGTAATAGAGGTGACAGGAATAAGGAATAAGATAGGAAGGGATCATCACTCTTTACATTGGTCATCTCATCCTCATTTTCAACCAGGTTTCTTGCAAAGGAATCAGGAAAGGTGGAAGAGGATGGGTGAGGATTGCCACGCATTCTAGGTTCAATATGACGCCATTTAATTGCCTAATATCAGCTGCGCTTTTGTCACTTTTACTCCTTTTTATCCTTTTCATCTTATCTTGTAATGGCAACACGTGTCAACGCTTAGCTTTAAGTAGGTTTTGGAGCAGTTGTTTTGGTGGCTGAAAATTGGACTTGAACTGTTCCTGTATACTGCAGTTCTCACTACTGCAATGCACACGTATCTTTAGTATTTGATACATGTTTACATATTCTGGAATTTATGGTTTTATTCTATTTTTGTCTAGTTTCACACTGTTGCTTTCATTTTTTGTTTCTTATTAGTTTCTTATGTGCTTGCAGACATATGTATGTAAACTTTCAGAACCTCTAATGATGGCAGTGGAAATGCGATTGATCTCAGTGAATTTTTTTTTTTTTTTTTTTTTTTTTAAATTGCCCTGTCCCACAAGGACGTTGGCAATCATGGACTTCACTTCACTCCCAGCCCCTGCGGTCTTCAAAGTTCTCGCCCCTCATTTTCGTCCATCCGTCCATCCACCCATGCTTGCTGCCCATGGACTGCCGTACCGAGCGAGGAGTTCGAGTTATTGACAGGAACTCCCTTTGCGCTGTTTGTTTCGTTCTTTTATTCATCTCCCCATTCTTTGTCATTTAAGTGATTTAAGAGAATTAAATGACAAAGAATGGGGAGATGAATAAAAGGAATCCCCTGTGTGTGTGTGTGTGTGTGTGTGTGTGTGTGTGTGTGTGTGTGTGTGTGTGTGTGTGTGTGTGTGTGTGTGTGTGTGTGTGTGTGTGTGTGTGTGTGTGTGTGTGTGTGCCCGCACACACACACGTGTATGTATAAATAATATACCGAATATGTCGAGGGCCATAATCCTATGAAGCAAAACCTCTTATGGTTCTTTCTCAGTTATCCATTTGGGAATTATAAAGAAGCTTTCTTACAGACAGGGCTAAATACTGACATTTGGAAAATATAATTTTGCTCAAATATAGGTTTGCATAATAAAAAGCAAAATTCCCTACTTACTAATTCCAAAAGGTGCAGTTGTCCTTTTTCCCCCATGAATTCAGAGAAATCGCAACTACTGGTATACTGGTATACTGTGAGGGGAAACCGCTGGAAACCTGCAAAATGTAGCACTGATACTACTCAACAAAGCATGTGTTTCAAAGACACTGATATCTTGGAAATATTGTCATTAAATATTTCAAGTCATTAAAAAATTCAAACAAATTGAATTATATTTACATATTAGTACCATTACATGCTTTCAACATGCAGGAAATCTAAAGAAACAACAAATCTCTCAAAGATAAGCTTTTTTTTTTTTTGTAATAAAACTATTAAATATAATAAATATACAGAAAAATGTTTAGCTAAATTTGAATATACATTAAATTTTAAAAAGTGTGCAGGCTGTAGTAAATTTGCCTTGGCTTCCCATCTCCATGATTACAACTTTCTCCCCTTCCTTGCTTCTACCAGCTTCTTCCTGGCTTTCAAAATTACCTTTTTTCTACATCAGATTAACAGACTAAAGTTGTTGAATATACATTATGTCTATCTATATACATACACACACTCAACTCTGCTAGCAAGCATACTGCTATTGCAAATTACAGATAGTATGCCTATATCTGAAGTTAACATGGTTATTTGAAAATTATGTTGGTTATTCTAACTTTGATTGTCAACATCATTAACTGTCATTAGGTAATGATTGGCCAATTATTACACCCTCACCAGTGAACGAGCAGTATGCTCTTGACCAGAACAAGTATGATCTTGACCAACAACCTGTCAACCAACTCCTACCCTCATTAAATATGAAATTAACTGTGACTATTGTATGTTCTTAATAAATTCAGTATCAATATCCTTGTTTCATGTTCTCAAAATAATCAGCATTTATGTTGCTCATTAAATTCAGTATAAATATTTCTTATTCTATGTTGAGCCACAGCAAGCACACAGACCAAAATCCAGGCAGTAGTTTCTTGAGTGGCAACTCTCCTGCATGTGCGGCTTGAAAGCCACACACACACACACTCACATGAAAAATGAAGTCTTACCTCCATTTTGCAATGCTATTAGTCCTTTTTTTCTGCTGAAATATTTCTGCTGTTTTGCCATTTTATGAAGAGACGTTACTGTCATTTTTTTTTTCTTTATGAAGAGTTATACAAATTGCCTGGAGCCAATGGGTTAAGTGAATGGGAGATACAATTTCACTGCAGCAAATTGAAACTGATCCTCTGTCTTGCTATTAATTACAAAATGACTCCTTTGCTTCTACCAAAAATTAGCTCTCTTCAAACCACACCTTTGCACTGAGAAACACCATTATTTTCTTTGATTCCATACCCTCTCTGAAGTAACTGGTATCTAATTCATATTTTTTAATAAACGTGATGGGCTTTGACATCACACTATGTTGGATACTAATATCTATTTTTTTTATCACAGTTACTATATTGTTTTAAAAATGCCCAGTAACCAAAACAACACAAGCTAAACATTTCTTGCCAGCACATGAACATGAAACTTATAGAACTCTAAAAAAAAAAAAAAATCCCTGTAATGAAAATGCATGAGCAGCTTATTGCACAGAATTGTATAAATAGATGTAAAAAAATATATTAAAACAATACATGAAATACATAAACATGCTGGAGACAGTATTGACAATTACAAAATTAATATTTTCAGAGGTATGTGGTAATACACAAAACTTACTGACATCGCAAAAATTCAGCTGCAGCAAGAAGTTTAAATTTTTAAATAAGAACAATATGTGAGTGCACTCAAATTTTCTTTTCACTGTCATGGTATTACTTATACCATACAGAATAGGAATACATAATCAGTTTCCTGTAGTTTGACCACATAAATATGTATTCTTATACACACACACATGACATAGAACATAGATATATATGATATAGATAGATATATCTATATATAGAGATAACAGATATAGCATATTATAGTGAGAAAGATATGATATATGAGTATTAATTATATATAGATAAATAGAGAGATAGATAGATAGATATTAGTAGATATAATATATATATATCTATATATATATATATATATCTAATTAGAGTATCTAGAGATATATTATAGCTATAGTATAGATAGAGATATATATATTATAAGATACATATATATTATATATAATAGATATATTATATATATAATATTATATAGATATATATAGTATATATATAATTATATATATATTATATATATTTATATAATATCTATATATATATATATATTATTATAGATATATATATATGCTATAGATGATATATGCTCTATTATAATAGTATATATAGAACAATAGAGAGTATATATATATATATAATATATATATTAGGAGAGTATATGATATATATATATATGATAGATAAGTATAATAGAGGTAGATAGATACGCTATATATATATAGGATAGCTAATATTATGTATATATATAATATGGATATATATATGAGTATATATATATATATATATATATTATATACATATATATATAGAATATATATATATATATTTAATATTACATATTATATATATATATATATATATATAATTATATACGTAGACATATATATATATATATATATATATACATTATATATAGATTATATAATATATAATATCTGCATTATATATATTATATATATTATAGTATATTATATTATATACCATATATATATCTATAATATATATATCTATATACATATTATATATATATATATTATATATATATATATATAAAATTATATAGAAATATAATATATATACCTAAATATATATACATATATAAGATATATATATAGATTATATGTATGATATATATATAAATATATATATATATAGATAAATCTATATAATATAAAATATAGTATAATATATATTAACTATATATATATACAATATTATATATATATATATATATATATATATATACAGATATATATACATAGAATATATATATATATATATATATATTAATATATATATCTATATATATATATAAAATATATACATTATATATATATATATCTATATATATAAAATATCTCTACAACATTATATATATATATATATATATATATATATATATATATATATATTCTATATACATATATAATATATATATAATATATAAATATATATAGAATATATATTATATTAGATATATATAATATATATAACTATATATAATATATAATATACATATATATATATATATATATATATATAATATATATTATAATATATATATTATTACATATAATATATATTATATTACATAATATATGATACATATAATAAATATCAGTGGATTAAAGTGAAATTGTAAATGGGGATGTGGTTAAAGGATAGGGCATCAGATCAATGGAGGAGTATGGGTGAGGAAGGGAGAATAACACTGATATGATGAAACTTTGTCAGGAGCTATTATGAAACAATCAAAGGATTATACAGTAAGAAATGATAGTTGAAAAGTAGGAGAAGAATCAGAGGATGAGATAAGGGAACAGGGGAAGGGGTTGAAGCATCGGAAAGAATGTCAGGAGGGGAGGGTCCAGAGAACATTGTTGTGTGGCATCATAGAGGACGGGAGCAGCAAGTAGGGGTAGGTAAGGATAATGGGGAGAAGAAGGGGAATGGTGGATGCACATGGCAGAGGAGAGGATGGAGTATTTTTTGGGTGAGTGGGAGGAAGGAGGTAGGGGTGAATTGAGGGGAGGAGGATATTGGCAAATATTTGATGTTAAAGCAATAGGAATAAAGGGATTAGAGATGATGAAGGAGTGAATTATTCTTCTTTAGTCATTGTTTAGGAAACCTTGGATGTCTTCAAGAGGGGAGTTGGCTTGGTAGGTCTCAGAAAACAAAGGTTGTCCAAGGAGCAGAGAAAGAGATGATGCAGCGAGAGGATGTGGTAGATGATGGGAGTGGACTTTTAGAAGGAGTCTGGTGCGACAGGTAGAGTGAGGAGGAGGAAGTGGTAGATTTGGAGTATCTGGATTTTAGACTGGAAAAGGAATTTGACTTGGGGAGAGAGGGAGTAGAGATAGGATGGCTTGAGAGTTAGAGGGAAGACGATACTGGGGGCGATGGTAAGAATTTTGAGATGATAGGAGGGGGACAGAGCAACGTAGTTTTGGAATAGGTAGAATGAGAAGAAACCTCATCAGCATGCTTCTTGTCTGGCCCAAACTAGGCTCACTCTATTTTTGGGCTGAGGTTCTAGTTTGAATGTGAGACTGCTACCTTATGTTCAAAGCTTGTAGGCAGGGCAGCTCCTATGAAAATACATTAGGGATCCATCACAATTAGCACACATGCGTGATTGAGCAAAGCCAATTTTGAATGTCATGACCAGGTGGGCCAAAGAGGGCAGGTGGGTGTGGAGCCAACAGTGGTTGGGCTGGGTAGCCAAATGCCAACATTGACAGGGAAGAGGTCAATAGATCAGACGGGGAGGACACTCCACCAATATAAAACTTCATGGGGAGGTCATGTCTACAGAAGCTAATCTCAGTAATATTGGTGTAGAAACCTTAATTGGCCAGTGGGTAAATAAAGTAGCACGGGACGCCACTGCATCATAGTTTTCGACGAGACATGCGAGGCAAGTCGTTTCAGCCTGACCTGGCCTTGTAGATGGAGAGAGGCAATCAAAGAGACGGAAAAACAGTATTAAGGGAGGAGTGAGATTGGGCAGGAATTAGGTTGCCAATCAGGTCACTCAGGGTAGCTTGTGGCACGCGCTTGAGATCAGAGTAATTGTGACAAGGCCTGAACATCAGTATGTAAAGGAAACACTGTCTACTGGTTTTTGGAGACATGTTGGTATGAGAAGGGTATTGTCAGAGTACAGGGCTGCGTAGGGGGAATAACAAAGAATTGACCCACTTGCTGGACTAAACAGGGTATTTCAAAAGGTTGTAGATGTGGAAGAGGTAGATAGAAGGACGAAGGTGGAAGAAGATGGGTGGCGAATGGCGATAGATAATACTGTTGGGAGATGACTCTAAGAGAGGACAATAAGAGTAGTAATAGGAGGGGGGAGAGGCTAGACAATGAAGGAAGACTGTGCAGGTAGAGATGGAGTGAGAAGAATTTTGGAGAGAGGAAGGGGTTGTAGGTGAGTAATGACCTGGGGGATGATTAGAATGGATAGAGTTGACTGCAAACCATTGAAGGAGGGGTAATGGTAATCAGTGAAGCTGTGGTCAAAGGAGAGAGGGGTTGGAAACCAATGAAATTCAAATTAGATAGGGTAAGAAGATGAAGAGACAAGCCTTAATGGCTCCTAATAAGGGTAAATCTTCATTTCTGGCCATGGTGAGCCTGAAAATAAAGGAAGAGGGACCGTCTAAACACTGCAGCGTCTTCATGAGGGTGTAAGGGCTAGACATTTAACCAAAGGAATACGGTGACAATGGACTCCCAGAGGCCATTCATGACTGACACAAGCCAGCTTTAAGCCTTTCAGTATGGCTCTCACACTTCAGAAGGGACAGAAGGTGTAGATGAAGCAATAGAATGAAAGGAAAGGGGGAGAAGAATCGCGACAGCAAAGTTAGTTGAGGCAAGAGCTGAAGGTCAAGTATGGGTGATCCTGACATTGGCCCTCAGTCTCCATCTCCTAAGCCTCCTACGGACAACAACAAGCAAGGGATTAGGGGACAAGTCTAGCAAGTAGAAGTAATTCTGTTCATATAAAACATTTATATCCCAACATCTTCCGTTAATCTGTGGTCTATGTGTGGCTTGCAGCCCCTGGCCCACACGAACACTCCTGTGCCCTATCAAGACTCCTTGCCTACACTTTGCAGTATCATTTTTTTTGCCTACAGATTCTTCTATTGCTCTACGGTCTATTATTTTGTATTTGTTTTGATGTATCAAGACAGTATAAATTTATTCACTAAAGCAGACTCCATAATTAACATCTATGTAAATCTACAACTCAATGCAGCAACATCTATGATATGTAATATTGTGTTTTTTCTCTTTTTTCTGTAAAAACCCTACAATGCCAGTTATGACAGGCTTGAACTAGTTCCTGAGTATGGAAATAGTGTTTCATTCCTATAGCTGGTGCTCTTTCAGGGATAACTCATAGATGGTACATTCCACCCTCATTTACAGGTGGAAATAAAGCAAGAACCCCTTCCAAAGTGATTTACACACAGAAAAAAATAATAATAATAACTCTAGGGGCAATGTGCACCACGTTACCATGTTTTACCAATACAAGCCTTCGTATGGGTGGCACCGAAGTCAAACCCGACAATGTGATGTGGTTATTGCCAGAATACATTTAGGTTACAGAATGTACTGGCAACTGCATGGTGCAAGAAGTGCAGGAATCGGACTCTAGATGTTTAGACTGTGTGAACGAAGAAAACAATGCGAAGGTTTTTGGAGCACTAATCTCGGAATGTCATGTGATACAGCCCTTCAGACCACCTAACATGAGGTATAAAGAACCATGTGAATATTTCATTTCATCTGATACACTGGAAGATATAGTTGTATTATATCCTAAATTCATTATGTAACAACTACCGTAAACAAATGACAGTGTTATGAAAACACAGTGGCAAAAGCATATCATAGTAATATTATTTGTATGATGTATGATTTATGTCAGATATATATATAAATTGTAATCATGATTGCCCACACCTGAGCAGATAGCCAGGGTGGTCAATAAACTTACTTAACTTAATAATCTAGTGCACCCATACACAATGTGTGGTGCCTGTGCTCTAGTTGTAAAAGGAGTTAATGAATTTTTGGTGCTCACGTAACTCACCAGCCAGTGTCATGAGAGTAGTGATGTGATCATAGTTATGTTTGTGAGGAAATCTGAAATATTACCTCTACCAAGTGCCAAGTACTGTCATGGTGCCTGTTAGAGCTGTGTGCCCCAGTTGTCCCAAGAATTATATTACACTTGTCACAGGGCAGGCAAGCCAGGCATGCCAAGCGCTGCAGTCACCCCCACGATGGGGGGAAACTGCAGTGTAAATATGGCGGGGGGAGATTTGGTGGATGACTGTCCTATCCACCCCAAGGCTTCAGTCTGTAGTTGAGTGGATAGCCCCACTAAACCCATCCCCATACAACAGGCATGTGCGGAGGGAAGAAATGCTGGTGATTTCAACACCAAGGGGACACCCCCCTCGACACCAGTGCCGATAACCAGAATGGGCATGTCAGCTCTAACAGTAGTGACAAACACTACCAAGATCCCTGTGACATCAAGTCAGACATGGAGTCCAATGATGCAACCAGACCAGCCCTGACCTGATCACATGCCTCATCAACTAAGGCCTGTTGACAAAGCTAGGACCAAATGTTTGAAATGGTTAAAAGTACTTTCATGTTTACGACTGCTATGTGTAATGAAATCTGTAATCATGAAGTTGTATATTTATGTCAATCTAAAATCCATATTAGAGGATATGAAAACATGAAGTACATATTGCTTAATAAAACACTTTCACATATGGAGAAATTCACAATCAAATTTATACCATAGAATAGTATTAACCCTAGGCTAAATGACAAAGTTTTATATTCCTAAATATAATATTGATGTTATTTGCGTGCAAGAACCTTTTGCTGCTGCAACTGCCAAGATGAAAATAACACCTTCAATTAAAGGATATTATTCATATGTGAAACAGCCATATGTGGAGGTAACAACACAAACTCTTAAAGACAGACAGCCCCCAAGCCCCCGATGAATCAAGGTGGATCAATGACCCCATTCTGGCCAAGGACACAAATGAGTCCAGGAGCCTGCTAACTATTATAAAGATAATATGACTTCAGAGAATCTTGTACGGTTTCTAAAGCCAACAAGGAATTCAGCAAATTAAAAATTCAGATTCATAGTAAACACTAGGAACAATTCTTGCAAAATATTATTAGTCAAACTTCTATTACTAGGTGATATACCACTTGAGGACAAAGATGCCATTATTTGCTATGCCAATGATATTTGCATTAAATCCTCATCCAAGGAGAGAATGGAACAGATTCTTGATATGCTTACAGCAAGGGCTATTGAGTGTGGCTTGAGAATCTCAACTGAAAAAAATTAACTTAACCCAAAGACAATCACTCTGCTAAGTTTTCATGACGCTGAACTAGACCTTGCCACCAATACAAATACCTGGGGATGCTTGTCAATGATGTAGAGTTCATCAGAAACCTAAAGAAAAGGCTGTGAGAGCAGCTGAAGCCACTTAGGATACTTGTTGGCAAAGACCATGGTATTATTGTCAATATTGCTAGACTCTTTAACCTGTCGTACATACAGTCTGTCATAGATTATCAAACATTGCACCTAGTGTTGTTCAAGAAATCAGAGTGTGCTAGTCTGAAAAAAATTCAAAATGAGGCCATGAGGATTATTCTTGTTACCAATAGAACAATAAGGATTGTGAAAATGAGAACAAAACAGAATTTATCTTCTCTTTATGAAAAAATATTATAGACAAATACATTCAGTGTCAAATCAATTAGAGAATCCCTCCACTGAACAGAATTCCAAATACAACTAAAACACTGAATAGTGGAGATAACTTTATATGACAGTACCAATTCATACTCAAATCCATGGGGTACAGCTCTACAGAAAACTATCATTAGAAAATCATGCTAAACATTCTGACACAAACAATACTTTTTGAAATATAGTTGTTAATCCAAGGAAATTGTTGGTACCCCTGGTTTTCCAACTACTGAGGGTTATGTGTGGTAAAATATGAAGTAGGAGGCTTTAAATTTGCAGTTAATGTATAATGATATAATACTTTGTCACTGATCAATAAACATTCTTATACTTTTGTTTATTTGATAAATGACAAGAGAAGACAAGTGTTACTGGGTATTGCCAGGGGGGGGGGGGGGTGGGGGGGGGGGGGGGGGACAACGTGATATGCAGGTGCTACTCACACGCATATTACTATCTATTACTAATGACTACGGACTTATTGCCATAATCCAGAATCAAAAACAAGGAAAATAAGATACTGTAAATAATTCAAGTTTACTATTTTGTGTTCCCTCACCCGGCTTCCAGAACACAATTTCAAGCATGAGGCATAGTGTATCTTGACTGCCCAAAACACAGGCCTTCCTCACATAGAAGACATTCCCATGATCCAAGGCATTATTCACAACTGCGATTCCATTGCCAAGTGTTGGTTTGCCACATATATTGTGACACAGCCTCCCACACATCGTCAGTTGGGTTGAGATCCAGAGACCGGTGGCTGTGGCCGTCCCCCCCCCCCAGTTGGTGTCGGCGGTATTTACGAAAAAAATCCCAGACAACCACAGCTGGATATGGATGAGCTGATTTTCTGGAGTAAGGTTGAAGGATCTGTTTCAGGAAACACCAAAAGCCCTACTTGTGGAAGAAAAACCTCATCAAGGATTTAAAACACTTCTGCTGACAGTAAATCAGCAAGGGCCGACATCTGCAATTTGCATGTATCCACCAAAAACATGATTCGGCCACTCCTCTTGCTCGTCATCACATTCTCTGTTCAAATATGTTAAAATGATAACACTACAGTAGATTAAAAAAATTGACATATATGAAAATGTTTTAGCATTCATTCTAATTAAACAAACCATCGTCTTCGAAATAGCGCAGCGTAAGGGTAGTTGAAAATAGGAGGGAGGGTGATGAACGTCATTACCTACCTGGTGTTTCGTCAATACCATACGTAAATCTCACAGCATTGGGTGCCTCAGAAGAAAAAAATCATTGCAGTGTTATCATTATATTCTAGCAGGCCTGTTCCTTGGGTGAATATTGCAAGACATATCATCCTCTCCACGCGGAATAAGAGGAATCCATAGGAATTTGGAACGACTATTCAAACATTATGAATCAGAACGAGACCAATTCGAACCCCAAAATACGAACCCTTCCATAACATAGGTTCTGTTAATTATTGAATGTTTCATACACCCCTCCTAAATGATAGTTTTTGTGTGTAGCTGTAAACAGTAACATGTAAAAAAATTAGCTCAGATGAAATACTGAGTAAGTGAGATCCTACAGGTAATTTCGTCCACTGTGGAAAATGTTGACTAATTAAATGTACTTTATCCGACTGACCTCAAAAAAGACAGTGCCCCCAGCTATACTTAAGTAAGATACACAATTGCCAATTATAAATGAGCATTCTTGATAAAACTCTGTACAAGCATAAAAATTCGCTATACGGACAGGAGCCTTGCAGTCTGGGAGCAGAGAAGGATCCATTTTTGTTGCACATAAAAAAAATAATTATTTGCGAGCACCAAGATTGTAAGAGGATCCATTGATGAGCTGGGACTATGAAACTAAGTTGGCAGGAATACCCAAAGTTCTATGGAATCGAAGCTCAGGGATCATTGTCTGCGAATCACAGTGCTCTCCATGCTCTGAAACACTCTAGGACAAAAGGTGCAGGAAAATTATTGCAAATGACATCAGGATAAATGTGTATTGCGCAAGAAGAACGAGGCCAGGTATAGTTTTTGTGTGGATTCTATCACCTTTGGAATCCCTGGTCATATCTGGGATCACTAGCAAAATCAGCATCGTGGCAACCAAAGTGTGATATAGCTCTGGAGAGTCTCTTGCTAGGATTACACACATTATTAAAACTTCCTTCAAAGAAGTCTGACATGAGTGATTCAGTTCTGTACAGAAAAGCACTATGTGACCGATTACACAAGATTTATTCATCTATGGTTGATACAAAAAAACAAGTACTAAGAGTGTGCTTTCATGGACCTCAAGAATCAGGCTTGGAGATAGACTGTATTGGCAGGGCAGTAATAATATCAAAGGTAAACAGGTGTAAACTGTGTAATGAAGAATATAAATGAAAACTTACAGTGTCACGTGTTATACCTTTTCAGACCACCTAGCATAAGGTACAGAGAAACTATGTAAACTATTTCATATCATCTGAGTCTTAGAAGATACACGGATCCTAAATTTGGAAAGTTAGTATCACATAACCACATATTAGATTAAAAGCTATGCCTTTCCATGCCCAAGCTGCATGCCGGGGTAGTAGATGAGTAAATAAAAGACTGTGTAAGTGTTTTTTTCCTTTAACTGATATAATGCAGGATCTAATAATGTTATAGCCCTAATATTACAATGTAATTACCATTATATGATGCTATACTATGTACCACAATTGGGCCCTCACCCTGTGCGTAGCCAGGGTTGTAATTACAGTACTACAAACTAAAAACAACAATCTAGGGTTATTTCTGGAATCAACTCTTTGACACCCAACAAAAATTAGTTAAATCACAATTTGTAAAAAAGGCAAATTTATTTCTGAAAACATGTTTGTATATTTCGTGGTGAACAAACAGTGAGTTACAGCACCTTAGCACAAAATAGGACCATGCTATTGAGTTATAAAGGTATTCCATGTCAAGTACACTGTTGAGGCCTACACAGCTGTCATCCATTTGCAAAGGACCCAAAGACTTCAAGGCTTTGACAATAGAGCTTGTAAATCTTATTGGGTGAGATTAAAATCAAAGAAGGAAACAGTATAATATTAGAATTACCATAATATGCCAAAGTGGATGTTTACTTGCCTTTGAACACCAGTGCTTCGGGAGACTATGGCAGTATCCTGTTGCCGCAAAGCAGAGGGGCATCGTGCTCGTGCGGCGATGCAAGTGCGTGCGTGCGTTGCGTGCGTGCGTGCGTGCGTGAGAGTGAGAGTGAGAGTGTGAGAGTGAGAGAGTGAGAGAGTGAGAGAGAGAGTGAGTGAGTGATGTGAGTCCGAGTGAGTGGGGGGGGACTGAAGTGACGTGAAGTGAGGGTGTTGTGTGTGTGTGTGTTGTGTGTTGTGTGTGTTTGTGTGTGTGTATGGTAGTGCTGGTGGTGTGTGTGGTTGTGTGTGTGTGTGTGGGTGTGGTGTTTTGTGTGTGTGTGTGTGTGTGTGTGTTGTGGTGGTGTGTGGTGTGTGCAATTCGGACCACCGATGGAAGCAAACAAAAATTTGGTGTGTCGCGATATAAAAGGTATGTGGTTTTACCCGTGGGTCCAGGGGGCAGAGCCACTGGGTGGACTCTGCCCTGGTATGGAATCTATAGATCATATTGCATGAAATCCAAGTGGGTCCCCTGGCTAGGCAGATATAATACAGGATGTCAGAGGACAGAACCCCTGGCTCAGGCATACATAGAAGCATATTGTGTAATCCCACAGTGGTCAAGAGCCTCATTACATTGGATGGAAAGATCAGATTTTCAGTTTCGGTGTTGTCTTTTCCAATAATACAGCTAGGCAAGACTAGTACAGTATGACTAAAGTTTGGTTTGGCTATTGCAGGCTAAAATTTGAATAGGTTATAGTTAACCCATGTTTGCTGAGAAAAATGCATGTGTCTATTGAAATTTATTATGAGATGTCTTTGCACATAGGACGGCTTTGCACAGTGCTTAGCCATAAGGAGTCAATCATAGATTTATAGGATTTTCACCTTTCTCTGAATTTCTGGGAAAAAAGTTTTGCCAAGCTATGAATAACAATAGTGTTATTTTATTATAGGCATGATATATTACATAATGTTACTGACAAAATCACCAAATTGATCTAGGACACACAAAAGCCTCCCCAGAAATCATTATTTTCTCTCTTACTATTGGAGAGATGCCAAACACCTTAAAAACAGAATATGAGTCTTACCAAGGTAGTACAACACATCATTCTATTAAAGTTTTCTTCTATAGCAATTCTTCACAAATTGATCATAATGGTAGTATAAAGTGTAAAATCCAGAAACACAGGCAACCTTACAGGCCCAGCATCACAACAAAATCACTAAAAGACATTGACAGCAACAAAAAAACGGACAGATTTATAGTATATGATGTAAGCAATGGAAATCAAATGAGCCAATTAGATTTGTGACCATAGGCAGTAACGTCCAGCACAATAGAACCATCAGATATGAAATAGATCCTCACTAGACAATAGAAGCAGGGCCTAGAAGAAGGAAGTTGAAATTCAAATCAGTTCCATCATGGCTAGGCAGTGTACCGGGTGTGATGATAACTATGTTGATTTCATTGCAAAATATCAGAGAAATAATGATGCAAGTTTATAATACCTGCAAAATCAGTGAAGTACTGTGCCCAGACTGTCAGACACAGTAAATTTCACGAAAAGACAGACACCAGATCATCAACAGTTCTTTCATTGAGGCCGTGTGAAACAAACCCTCCCACTGTCTGCTAAGGAACGGCAGAAAGTTGATTACAATTCCCCTAACAATACCCAGAAGACCCCAATGATCCCAGTGACAAAAAGCCTGAGATAATAACATAAAGTGAAGGTGTGGGTTAAAACTGGTACGAGTCTGTGGGGCTCTCTCTGCCGAAACATAAGAGGCGCAAATTTTGTGGACAGGGAGGGCGTGGCGGGCAGCCCCCCAAAAAGGGGGTTTAAGGGGCAAAAAGCACCAATAAACTGGAAGAAAGTGGATATATTCTGTACTCTCCCAGTGTATTACCACATTTATCGACAATCCCCTGATATGTACTAGGTCTCCCTTCTATTGGGACCATACCATAGCGGCTTCGTATAAGAAAACAAGAGATGGATTCGTTCGAAAAACGATGCAAAATATTAGGAAAAAATATTTCATTTCACCATTAGCTTCCACACAGTTATGTTCTGATTCTCTCTTCCCATGTCCGTATTCCCTTTCTCTTTCGTTTTCATTCTTTCACGCGTAGTATTCCTTGCCCTCTTGCCACACACATAGTATACGTATTCTTTGCCCTTCCATATTCCCGTCCTTTATCATGTTCCTCACCTCCTCGTGGCTAATAATCCTGATGACGCTCCTGGCGGCAATAAAACGGGCTTCCGCCTCATGTGTCACACGCAAATAAGGCGAATTTCTTCTTCTCCTCTTTACAGAAGAGGTTGTAGAACTATTATTATTGTCTATATCCATGGATCCTTGTCTTCTGATTTTCTTTATGCTTATATGTAGTCAATATCTTGTTCGCTGTAGAAATATCTCAGGTGTCTCAGAATGTAGTCCTTTAGTTGTGGTAGATCTGAGCCTGTAATTGTAGAAGAGGTATATTAGGATTATTGATTTTTACTTTCCTTAGGGCAATTAGTAAGTAGTTCGTAGGGAGTTGAATCTTGGACATTTGTATATCAGATGTTATGTTGTTTCTTCTTCTTGTCTGCACCATCTGCATGTAGGGTCATTTCAAGTTTTAGTCCATGTAAGTAGTGTTCTAGTCTTGAATGTTTCTTAAAATTCTTGTATGCATACATCTAACTTCCTGTTTTGGTTGGTTGCTTTTGATTAAGTCGTCTTTGTGTTTAGATGTTAGTTAGGTCACTTTCCCAGTTCTTTGACTGTTGGTGTTAGTATTATGAAATTTTAGTGTCAGAGGTAGTTTATGGGATTCATTGTGTTGGTGAGCAAAAAAATTTTTTTGCTGCTAAGTCTGCAATTCATGACCTTTTAGGCTTATGTGCTGGGATCCGTGTAATATAATTTTGTGATTCTGAAATTGTTAGTGTTATTAATGTTTGTGATGTCATATATTCAAATGTTTTATTGTTTTTGGTGAGGATTATGGAATCATAGTAGTGCTGATTTTGAATCTGTGAAAAATCACTGTTTCTTTTACTTTGTTTTATGTATGTTGTAAGCATGTTTGATGGCATAAAGTTCAGTTCCAAATATCTGTTACTGATGGAAGTGTCCATATTGTGTAAGATTAATGTATCTTTTACATAAAACTGCGTCTGATGTGAGTTTGGGACTGTGTATTTGAGACTCCATTTTGAATTATTTTGTGGTGATAGTATATATGGTATGTTTTCAATCATGTGAATGGTAATGGTTAAAAGCAAGCTAAATGTGTAGACATTTAAGGTAATGTAGCACTATAGTTAATGTTAAGGGAAGGGTGGTTGAGGTTAGTGATTAGTTGTTCTAAGCTGAGCAAAGGAATTGTGGATGAAGGGTAGAGGTCGGTGTGTTAGGAGTTAGATTAGATGAAGGATACGTAGCATTTGAGTAAAGCAGAATAGGTTGTTGAAGCAGAAAGTGTGGGATTCGTAGGATGTCTGAAGGTCGGAGGTCGGGAAGGGGATAGTGGGGGGAAAGCAGAGTACGGGTTGTTCAAAACGTGGGCATGGAAAATAGGATGTGTGGGATTGAAGGGGAGGAAAAATTACATAAGGAACATAGGGTGGGATCAGATTGTGAATCAGAGTAGAGTGGGTCTAGACGGGGTGTGGACAATGGTAAGCGGGCGAGAGCGGTCTCCAACATCGTTCCGATGAAAGGAAGCTGACCAGGATGGAGAGATTGATTGTTTTACAAGAATGTAATTTATTAGTGCGGAGGCTGACCAAAAAGATTGCATCGACTATACAGAAGGTTTAAAGGGTGGGTAATAATCCGTGGCTGGGGATACTGAGGAAGCGGGTTGGTTATGATGCAGACATAGCGGCGTGGCGTGCTAGTGATCTGCTGTCATTGCGGGGGATTCAACTGGTGGGCACCCAGAAAAATTTTTGTTGTTTTTGCATTTGGACGGGTGAACAACCTTTTCTATCTTACAAAAGGGGGTTGGTGGTGGTTTTTGACTTTATGAAGTTAATGAGTTAGGGGAGTCAGTAAAAATTGTAAAAGGAAAGGGAGTGAGTATGTTTTTAGAGAAAAAAGGTGCATACTTTTGTAGAAAGGACACGGGATTCGGGGAAGGGAATTTTTTGAATGTACGATTGGAAGATTACTGAAAAACCACACCGGGAGGTGGATTTGGAGCCAGCTAATACGTGAATACTAAGGAATGATGGAGACAGGCAAGGAAAGGGGGTGAAAGGATTAGGAGGGATATTTGATTTTGGGTGTCGGGAAACAAAAAAGCAAATAGGGGGGTGAGGAAAGCCATCGAGGATTGAATGGACGAGAACGAGAGGTTGGAGATGGGGGAAAGGGAATGGGAGGGAGGTTCCTGCGAGGGGGAAAAAGGGAGTAGGTAAAAAAGGGAATAAAGCAAAGGTAAAAGTAGGGATTGTGGGGGGGTTTTTTTTGGGGGGGGAATGTTGAGGAATCAAACATAGATCGGAGAGGAAAAGGGGCCCGACGGAATAAAAAGGGGTTGCCTGTTTCCCGTGTACGGCTCTAAACGGGCGAGGAGCGGGCCCTAGTGCTAACGAAGACCAAGTGTGGATTGTATCAAGATGGGCAAGGGAAAAGTTAGCAGGGATAATAGGCTCCATAATCAAGTGGAGAGGGTCAAGTACTGAAGATGAAGGGAGTTTTCGATCTGACCCCCCAGATTTTGGGGATAGATTTTTTTAAGATTCAAAAGGCGGGGGGATTTTTTCTTTAATGTGTAAATAGGCTCGCCTGGACAGTTTGGAGTAAAAAATGCACCTAGGAATTTGCCAAGGAACGGCTTTGGAGTGGAGTGCCTATAGGAAGGTGGGGGTGGGGGCCCCTACACTAGCGAGAAAAAAGGTGGAGAAAGTTTTGAGGTAGAAAAGCAAAGCCAGGGTTTGGTGGCCCGGAAAAAACTGTGAGATTGAGATTGAAAAAATTGGTAGAGTTTTTGGTATGGATGTCCCCGGGGCATAGATTTAAATCATCAACAATAGTGATGACCGGGCTCCGGGTGGAAAAATGAGAAAATACATTAACAGCAAAAAGGGAATAAAGTGGTACGAGCACACTGCCTTTGGGGGGAAAAATTGTTTGAGGAAAAAAAAATACTGGCAAAGGCAATTTGGACCTGGAAAGTGCGTTGGGGGGAAAAGGACTTTATGAAACACCCTGTTTCCACTATCCAAAGGAGGAAAATTGTCGTATCAATGCTTTTTCTAGATAAAAAAAATATGCTATCGGATTCATGGGTCAAATGCTGTGCTTTTGGCCGGGCGAAAAAAAAATTTGGGGAAGGAGAGGAAGATTGTGAGATTAAAGATACCACTTTAAAGCAAAAGTTCCCATTCGCTCTAACAGTTTGCACAACAGCTAGTTACTGCGATGGGCATAGTCTTGAGGGAGGGTACCCGATTTATTGGTTTCGGGAAAGGGGAAGGTAAGAGCTTCTCCCCAAATTAAAAGGGAAAATTTCCTGATGTCCATATGGGGTTTGTAAATTTTTAATGGGAGGATAAGGAGGAAGAGGGGATTTTGCCGAGCATACGGAAGTGAATCTGTCGGGGCCTTTCATGAGTGTTGCGGCACGATTGTGGGCAGCAATGAATTCAGAGGAAAAAAATGGAGCTTATGGGACTCAGAAAGGGGGGGGGGGTGAAGGTAATGGGGGTACGTTCTCTGGTGGTCTTAATAAAGGAAGGGGTGGAGAAAAGTGAGAACCATACTGACCTGGTAAATAATCACCCATTCTTTAGCGACTTGGGAGGATCAAAATGAGAGTACTTAAAATTGGGGGACGGGGGCGGGATGGGGGGATTTTTTCCTGATGTTTATGGATTGGGCGCAAAACATTGAATAGATGTAGAGGATTTTAACTGAATGAAACTAATTTCCCGCTATTTTTTTTTAACTTTTCCCGGGATTTACACAAGATAGGCAGTGCTCTTTTAAAGGAATAAGGGCTGAGAGTTATTTGGAGTCCCTCTTTTGAGTGGAAAATTTCCCCCGCTGCACGTTTTAAGCGAAGTTTTTAGGGGCAATAAAATTTCCCACCAGGGAAACACTTTTGGGGTTTTGGGTCTTGAGGTTCGGGGATAGCTGTATGTGCAGCTTTTAAAGCTTTTTGTGAAACACTGTTCATTTCTAAAAAGGGGGTGGGGGAGGATGGGAAGTATAAAAACAAGAGTGAAATAAAGTATGCCGTCGGCTCTATCAAAACCCACGTGGGGGGTTAGGAAGTGGTAGTATGAAATAGGGGAAAGGGGAACGGGGAAATGGTCACTATAGGGAAGTGGTCTAAGACTGACCCTGGAAAACTAAATGAAGAGAAGGGGACATAAAAGAGGTCAATGATGAAAAAGATTGCGTGCATGTATCAAAAATGTGTGGGGCATCTGAATTTTAAAATATTAAGGTCACTTGGGGGAGCGCTTGAGATCGGCCTCGGGAGTTTGTGATAGAATCACCCAAAAAAGTGTGGCGGCAGTTTTAATCACAAAAAAAAAAATATGAGGAAAGGTGGTTTAAATTGGGAAAATTAAAATTTTAAACAACAAATCAAGGGTGGGAAGGGGGAAAGTAGACTGAAAAAACTGTGATCCAACGATAAGGGAAAATACAATAACTTGCAAAGGGGCATTCGTTTGAAAGGAGGGGCGACATAAGGTGTTTTCTGATTGATAAGTATGGGTGAGACAAAAGGGAATGGGGGAGACACAAAAAAAGATAATGGGGATTGGTATTTGGGGGAGTTAAAAAAATCTCTTTTAAGGCTACTATAGTGGATTTTAAAGGAAAGGAATGACGAAGGTCAGGTCTTGGGAGCAAAAACCCCGAATATTCCAATAAGGGAAGTTATACTTTACTGTATAGATTGTAGTACATGGAATTTTGGGGTGAAGCAAGCAGAGGGTGGGGTAAGGTTTGGGGTCTGAATGGGAGAGGTTGAGTTTTGGGGTTCTACTAGGAGGGGGATTAGGGATGGGGTCTGAGAAGGGGTACTTGTGACTAAAGGGGGTTTACTGTGTATCCAGAGGGGTGGGAAGGATAGAGGGATGGTGGGAGGTTAATGTGGGCGGGTTGGGGTCAGGGGGAGGGCTGTGTTTGGGGGGGTACGTTGGGTGTAGGGGGATATCGTTAGGAGGAGGATGGATTCAGCAGTTACTTAGTTGGAGGAGCATTGTAAATTTGGGGGTTAGTATCATTTTTCATTAAGTAATCTTGAAATTTTTTTAATAGTTTCTTCTGGGAGTTGGTTGGGGGGTTTTTGGGGTAAAGGATTTCTTGTGGGGGGGAAAGAGAGGACTGGTGTCTAAAATGGGAAAGGGAAGGTTTAGGTGATTGTGTGGTAGGGGAAGAAGGGGTGGAGCGTTTTGTTCTTCTGTTACGGGTAGTGCGAGGAGGGAAGGGGAAGGTTTTGGGGTTTTTATGGTGATTAGATCTTAGTGGATTTGGAGTGGTCTGGGTTTAGGATCAAAAATTTGACTGAGGAAAGGGAGGGGGTAGAGGGGGGGGGGGGGGATTAGATTAGGGGGGTGGGTTTTTTGAGAATTGGTAAATGAGCAGTATTACTGAGTAAGGGGTAAAGAAAACCACGTCGCGGCTTCCTGTCTGGCTTCCCCTAGTGTGAGTCCAAGTTTTTATCTGAGAGTGCTCCTCGACTAAATTTATAGGTGGGACAGCCCCTTAAAATACATTAAAGGGGGGTCCACAGTTGGCACATGGCGTATTTACAGAGCCGTTGATCGGGTATGGCCAGGTTGGGCACTAGTGGCATCTGGCTGTGGAACGGCAATGTTTGGCTGGGTGTCCAAAAGCCACAAAATTTTGGCACACGTGGAGGTTGGTAGGACGAACAGGAGGGATTCCCTCCTATGTAGAATTAAAGGGAAGGCATGTCTACGGAAGGGAATTTGGGGGTATTTAGTGGGTTTCTTTCGATGACCTCTGGGGGGGAATGGATAGCATTGTACTGTGTTGCATTAGTCTGTGAGACGGCAAAATGGTCTTTTCCCCAAACTGACCAATCTTTGTCATAGACTGGGCAATTTTTTCTGGGGAGATTGGAAAATGTTCCGGTGAGTTTGGGGGTTTGGGTGGGGTTCGCAAAAATTGGGGTTTCCATTATGTCGTTAGTTTTTTTTAATGCATAGCTTGGTTTTCGGATGTTACTGTACAAAAGGGAGCGTCGGGGCGGTTCGGGAAAAAGACTTTACCTACTTTTTTTTGGGGACATTGGGAAGAAAGGGTGTTGTCAAATAGGGGCTGTGGGGGGGATCGCAAAAAAACGGTCCCATTTGGCTGCGCAAAGAGAGTTTTTTCAAGATTGTTTGAAGGGGGGATCGAGGCGGGCCCCTGCGAAGGGAGTATGTTGAGGGAGGTAGTTTATGGAGGGTGGGGGAATAAAGGGTGTAAGGTATTAAAAAAAGGATGGGGGGTTGTGTCGAAGGTTTTTGGGGAAGAGGGGGTTGAAATTTTACATCTGGAAGAGTGGAAATGTTCCCTTAAGGGGTTTACTGTTGGCTACTGTACTAGTAGGCATTGATGAAAAGGGGGATTATTGCATGTTTTACCCGTGGTCAAAAGGGAAACCTGGGGTCAGGGAATCGGGTGGGTTTTTATTTTTGGGGCTATTTGAAAAGGGGGAAGCCTCATTCCCCCAAAGTGGGGATATGTTTTCATTACTGGGCCTGGTAAACCGTGTTATGTTGGGGAAAAACGTCCACCCTTCAGGGTCCCCTTGAGGGGGAAGGGCTAGGTAAATAATCAGGGGAATACCGTGCCCATGGTCCCTCGGCCGTTCAGGACTGGCACAAAAATCAGCCTTTCATCCTTTAGCCGGCTCTCACACCTTAGGGGGTGGTAAGAAAGGGTTTTTTTAAGGGACAGAAAAAAAGGGGGAAGGAAAAAAAAAACCTGCAAAATTATTGAGTAGAGGGGTGAGTCCCAAGGTTGGGGGGTTCCCCATTTGGTCCCGTCCCCCCTCCTAAGCCCCCCACACAACAACGGCAAGGGATTGGGGGGGGAAATTGTTTTGTTATTTTTTTTTTTTATTTTTCTGTCCCTAAAGTCTTCTTTATTTTAGTTTTGCATTTCCTTTTTGATTCTTTACTTTTTAATGGATTGGCATGTCCAAACTATTGGGGAATCTTCTATTTTATTTTTCTTTTGTTACTTTGTGATAACTGTCTGGGGAGGCCTTTCTTTTTTGTTTTAGTTTCTCTTTTTGGAGTGGTAAATTTTCTCTAACGATTTTTGTTTATTCTGATATTTTGGCTGGGGTTCTCTGTTCGCTTTAGGCTTTTTGGGGTTGGCTTATGGTTTGGGGGATAAGTCTGAGTTGTGTTTTAAATCTGTTTTTTTGTGTGTGAGGATGTATTTGGATTTTCACTGTTTTTTTTTTATGGTTTTTTTTTTTTTTG
>NC_051420.1:35363616-35371116 GCF_015228065.2 Penaeus monodon | reverse complement strand
AGGTACAGCCACCTTAGATAAGGCAGACAGAGTATATCTGTATTCTTTCAAAAGTCCCAACACATCGGTGCCATCTGGCATGCAAAGCTGGCTCAGATAAAGAGTTGATGTGAGTGTTGATTGACCGCACCTTTTCACCTGTGGATGTTGCCTCCTGTGTATGAATATGCTTAAAACGGAATAGCCTCTCCCTCTTCGAAGGGAAATATTCTGAACTTACTTCCGGCACAGGATCCTTCGATTCTTGTATATCTTTACCAGGATTTTGCTTAACTTCTTTGTGTTGTGCTGCCTTTACTAACTGAGTCTTTCTGAGCTTTTCTTCATCTTTTCTTTACACCAATTCCCCCCCAATCCCTTGCCCATTGTAGTCGTGGGGGGGCTTAGGAGGCGGAGACTGGGACCCAATGATGGGGAACTCCCCAACCTTGGGACTCAGCCCTCGACTCAACTAATTTTGCATGGTCTTTATTTTCCTTCCCACTTTTCGTTTCTGTCCCTTCACCAAACCCTTCTGCTATCCACCTCCTAAGGTGTGAGAGCCGTGCTGAAAGGATGAAAGGCTGACATTGTGCCAGTCCTGAATGGCCTGAGGGAGCCATGGGCACGGTATTCCCCTGATTTAGTTATCTAGCCCTTACCCCTCAAGGGGACCCTGAGGGGTGGACTGGTTTTATCCCCAACATAATCCAGGCTTACCATGGCCAGTAATGAAAACTTATCCCCACTATTAGGGGCAATGAGGCTTGCCCCTTTATCAAATAGCCCCAACGATGTAAACCCACCCGATTCCCTGACCCGAGGCTCTCCTTTGACCACGCTCTGAACACTGCAATAACTACCCCCTCATCAATGCCTACTGGTACAGTAGCCAATAATCAACCCTTAAGGAAACATTTCCACTCTCCCAGCAAGCTCAACTTCAACACCTCTACCCCCACAACCTCCAACATCAACCACCCCATCCTCCCTTATTAGTACCTTACAGCCTTATTGCACACCTCCCCATAACACTACCTCCCTCAACACTACTCCATCTTCGTCACGCTCCCGCCCTTCGACTACTATGCTATAGCATTAACAAAACTAACAGACCTATATGGTAACCCCATCCTTGCAGAACCCCATCCAACCCTCAATACTTGCACTGGAACAGTTTCAATCTCCCCAGCAATTGCCCATCTATGACAAGATTGGTCAGATGTGGAGAAGATCTACTTGCCTGTCTCACAGACTATGATGCAACATCAGTGCAATGCTACTCCATTCCCCCCAGAGGTCATCGAAAGAAACCTACTAACATAGACAAAATTACCTTCCGTAGACATGACCTTCCCTTTAACATCTACATAGGAGGAGAATCCCTCCCTGTTCGTCCATACCAACCTCCTCCACGTCAGTGCCAAAACTGTTGGCGTCTAGGACACCCAGCCAAACATTGCCGTTCCACAGCCAGATGCCACTATGTGCACCAACTGGCCATACCCGATCTAACTGCCCTGCACAATCACGCACATGTGCCAACTGTGGCGGCCCCAAATGTATTTATAGGGGTTGTCCCACCTATAAATTTGAGTCTGAGGTAGCAACTCTCAGATTCAAACTTGGACTCACACTACGTGAAGCCAGACAAGAAGCACGTCGACGTGTGTTTCTCTCTTACTCCTTACTCCAGTAATACTGCTCACTCTACCAAATTCTCCTAAACCCACCCCCCCTACATCTAACCCCCCTCTTCTAACCTCCTAACCTCCCAGTCAAACTCTTTTGCCATCCTAAATCCAGACACTCCAATCTCTACTACAGATATTTCAATCACCACTACAACCCCAACACCTTCCCCTCTCCCTCCTCGCACTACCCGTAACAGACAGAACAAACGTTCCACCCCCTCTTCCCCTACCACACAATCACCTCCACCTTCCTTTGCTCCTATGCTTGAAACACCAGTCCTCTCTTCCCCCCCTCACAAGAAATCCTTTATCCCCCAGAACTCCCCAACCAACTCCTCAGAAGAAACCATTGAAAATATTCAAGACTACCTAATGAAAACTGACACTCAACCTCCAAATATTACAACTGCTCCTTCCACACTCCAAGTAACTGCTTATGTCCATCCTCCTCCTAACGATATCCCCCCTACACCCAATCCTCGTCCCCCCTCCTAACACAGCCCATCCCCCCCGACCCCAACCCCGCCCACATTAACCCTCCCCCCATCCCCTCTATCCCTTCCACTCCCTCCTGGATATACACGTGAATCCCTTATGTCACAAGTATCCCCTTCCTCAGACCCTCCATCTCCTAATACCCCTCCTGGTAGAACACCAACTCCCACACCTCTCCCATCTCAGACCTCTCAATCCTTTTCCCACCCTCTAGCTGCTTCCCTCTCAAAATCTCCAACACGTACTACAATCTATATCAGTAAAGTATAACTATCCTTCATTGGAATATTCGCGGTTTCCGCTCCCACAGACCTGACCTTCGTCATATCCTTTCCTCTTATAATCCATCTATTGTATGCCTTCAAGAGACCTTTCTTACACATCCTCCAATACCAATCCCCAATAAACTCCGATCCTCTAGTGTGCTGGAGAACGCCACCAGACTGTCACTAGAGGGGGTCGAGTCCAGGACCTCTATTTCCGGCTTTCCTAACTCTCTCATCTCTCTTAAAAATCCCCTTTTCCATCCCCTTATCTCACCTCCCCCTCACTCATTTTAAAATGTTTAAAGGGCCCAAAGTCATTTCTAAAAGGCGGCCCCGGCCCAACCCGGCGGGACCCCTTTTCCAAAGGCTCTCTTTGAGGCCAATACAGAGTACTTTGGTACTATCAAACCCCTGAAGAATCTTGTTTCTTACGATGACGCCCCACCATCCCAAAAGAATTTTTCCTCCACAACATCGATACCCAAAAGGGAAACCGGGGGCCCCCCTTTTCCTTTTGCCCCCCCCCGGACATGAAGGCCAAGCTCACGCGGGTCTTCAAAAAAGACTGGAAAAAAACTTGGTTTTAACGAACCGGGAGTCAGCCTTTCCCCGACGAGATCTTTGGCAGCTGTTCCCGATTTCCCATGTCGAAAACTTGTTTGTCCTCAAAGCCATATCTCCTAAAAGCCGCTTCTCAGAGCACCGGGCTCCCAAAGGGGAAACATAAAAGAAAAGTGTTTTTACCTCATCAACCTCTTTGGGGTCGCCCCTTGGAAAATTGAATTTGAGGGGTTTCCCACGCCACTCAGGCAGGGGTAAAACCTCCCTAGGGGCTAGGACTTTATCAAAAGCCAATGCAAGGAGACAAGAGAAAACCAGGGCTTGAATGCGGCCCCTCCACACACTCATACAGGGACCCCAAAAGAAATGTGAAAAAATTTCTCAATTGCCCCCCCCCCCCCCGGGACCACCGCACCTTGCCAAAAGTTCCCCTGTAAAAAAGAGGATATAAAAAGCCTCCAGAAAAAAAAAAAAGAAAAGGAAAAAGAGAAAGAAGTTTGGGCCCCCTCTTAAGGTAGTGGCGCAAAAGGCAGGCAGGGGGACACCCCATGCTACCCCCAATGCAGGGAAAACCCCCCCCTTTAAAACAAAGGCCGGCAGGACATTAAGAAAAAGGGAACACAACACGGGAACCTCCCAAATCCATTTACCCCTTTCCCAAAAACGATCTCTCAAAAGAGTTCATGATTGTTCTCCCTGCATGCTAAACTTTGCAAAAACCTCATTCCCCCTTTTGAAAAGGGCTTTAGGCACCTTTCCCAAAAAAAGGCCCAAAGCAAGAAAAAAAAACCTTCCCTTTGAGCTTGTTTGGGGGGAGGCCAAACCCTGGGCACCCCCTGCTAAATCCCCAGAAAACTCCCCCCCCTTACCCACAGGGGGTCATACATGAGGGTTGCCCTGGAGAAGCAACTAATAAAGACCCCCCCAGATCCCCCAACCACCCCAGCCCAACTCCAAAAGCCTGACCCCTTTCAGTTGGGCCCCAAAGGAGCAACGACAAAAGCGGCCACCAGAAACCCCTTTCCCACGGAGGTCCGCCGGGCCCTTTCCCCAAACCCATCACCACAACCCCCCCCAGGGAAGTCCGCCTCCCTTTCCCCGGGAACCCACCCACCATCCCCGGGGTTCGAAAAACGTCCCAAAAAAATGTCACAGAGACGAGGATGGTTGGGGGGCCGGCCCCCATGGAAAGGGGACTGCAGTTACCCCCCGTTTCTAGGCATAAAAGACTGTTCGCAGAAAACCCCCCGAAATATAAATACTCGGGGAAAAGAGGAAAATTTGGGGAAGAAAAAAAAAAAACCGTTCAAGTGGCCGGGCTAAAAAGAGCATTAAACATGGTTATAGCTCAAAAAAAAACGGGACAAACCCCTGGAAGGAAAAATACACTTGACAACACCATGATCGAATACTACAAAAACCCCCTTCCCCCCCCCCCCCCAAAATACCCCAAAAAGGGCACCTCATCGAAAGGAAACCCCCCCTAAAAAAAAGACAACACAAAAATGGCACTTTCCACACTACAAACCCGCCTCACCATCCCTACAAAACAAGGCTTACCTGGAAAAAAACGGAAAAACGAAAATCTGCCAAAAACCTACCCAAAAACGAACCCCCATATCTCCTCATTTAAAAACCCCCCGGGCTCAAAAACACTAAAAACCCCTAAAAATTACACATACACAATCTACTCTTCCAAAAAAAGTCACAAGAACCAAAACGATGGGGGTAGCTATACAATCAAAAAAAAATCCAAAACCAAAAACATCAACAACTTCCATTCAGACCTCTTGGCAAATCGAAAAAAAACACACCCACAAGGAACCCCTCATACTGGCAAAACTATAACCCACCCCCCCGTAGACCATACAACCAGAAAAACCCCACATCCGCAGCTTTCCCGAGACATAACAAAAACCCAAAATACATCCTGGGGGACTTTCCCCAAAAACCCCCCACTATTTTTGGGTACAACCCCAACCCAACCAAAACATAGGCAAGGCCCCGGCCTCCTACTCAACAAGGCAGCGGGCCACCTTTGGTCCAAAACCAAACCAAATTACAATACCCACCCAAAACGCAACCAAAAACCCCCATAAAAGTCATTGCAACCACCTAGCACAAACCCACACCACCCTATAAAAAAAACGATATCCCCATTTCCCGCGACCACCTCCCGGTCTCCTAACACTCTCAAAAAACCCTACCTGATTCCAACCCAACCCCAAATCCTTTAAACATGCAAACTGGGAGGCTTTAAAAAAGCCTTGAAAAAAAACCCAAGTAAAATTCTCGAGGGGCAACCACACACCCCAAAAAAACACCCACCTTTAACAAATGGTAAAAACAGACATACAGACGGCCCGGCAGGGCCCCCAAAATCCCCCAAAAAAACACACAAAGCCATCCCCCATACCGAGAAAAAACCCTCGTCTGAAAATTTTTAAAAAACAAAACAGGCCAAAATTTCACACCTTTCAATTTAAAACGGGGGGGTGGGGGCGCACAAATACGCACACAAAACAGAGAAAAAATCCAAAAAGCTAATAACAAAAACGAAATTAAGTAATGAAAAAACAAAAGAGACTTGTCAAAACACCAAATACCCCCAAAAAATTTTTTTGCTCCCTTTAAAATGCTTTATGGGGTCGAACAAGCAGACCACCACATACCTGTACCCAAAAAACAAAAGACAGAAGGGGGGACTCTTTTTGGGGATGGAAGGGTACTCCAAAAAAAGGGAAAATTTTGGCAACAGAATTTTCCCAAAACTCCCCCACCGAACCCCCCGATTTTAAACCCCCCTACAAAGGGCCCCAGGTTAAACAAAACCAAATACCTACACCAAAACCCCCGAAAAAACAATTTCCCAAAAACATTTATTTCACTAAACAAAATCCAGAGGACAGTCCCCTCTCCACAAACCCCTTTCCCCCAGAAGAAATTGTCAACACCATCAAACAGACCAAAAACACAACACCAGGAGCAAGCAACATAAACAAAACAATCATAGAACATCTGCCACCCATAATGATCCGCAGGTTACGCCATCTCTTTAACGCGGCACTGGCTACAGGATATTTCCCCGACAAATTCAAACACGCCACCATCACCCTCATTCCGAAGTCGGGGAAGTCAGTACATGAGGTGGAGAACTATCGCCCCATCTCATTGCTGGAAGTTCCCGGGAAACTGCTAGAGAGGCTAATAACACGCAGACTTATCACACACTTGGAAAACAACAACAAACACAACAGTAGGCAACACGGCTTTCGCCCACACAGGGGGACCGAGAGTGCTATCGCCCTCGCTTATGAGGAGATTGCTCTCGGTCTCGCTAACAAGCACCAGATTAACATTATACTAAGAGACGTCAGCAAGGCCTTTGACAAGGTCTGGCACGACGGCCTCAAATACAAATTAACACAATTACAACTCCCTACACACCTCACACGCCTCCTCTGTAGCTTCCTGGACCACAGGACTGCCACAATACGCCTGGGCTCACACCTGGGCACCCCTATCCACCTCAGAAGTGGAGTACCACAGGGAAGTGTTCTCTCACCAACCCTGTATATCCTGTATACAGCCAATCTGCCACAACCTACACCCTACAGCAACTATATTTCCTATGCAGACGATATCACACAGATAATCTCACACCCCTCCAAATCACAACACATCATGAAACGAACAACAGAAAGAGCTATACAGAACATTAACACCTTTGAGCACCATTGGAAAATACAGACAAACATCAACAAATTCAAACTCATGCACATAGCACGCAAAACCGCACAACCCATCACAGCCAACAACACCAACATCCCTTACACAAACAGAGGAAACATGCTTGGCTTTCATTTCACAACCACAGGCTTCATATCACACGTCACACAACGAATCGCACAAGCACGCACAACACTCACCAAACTCAAACGTTTCTCATGCTGCACACCACAAACAAAGCTCAGACTCTACAAAACAACTGTAAGACCTATCCTTGAATACACACCTGTCCCACTGGTTGCTATATCAAAATCACAAAAACTCAAAATGCAATCAGTACAGAACAAAGCACTACTCTGGGTACACGGCGCAACAATTCTAGACTTCATTTCCTCAGAAACACTTCACAGAACATACAGCATGGAACCTCTTAACACACGCATACACAGACGAGCGAAAAACACCTGGGCCCGACTACGCGAACAAGAAAACGAGCACTACAATAACATCATAGACAAACACACAAACACACGAACAAACCACACATGGTGGCCCAGAACACTCACACTCACCGAAAACATAACACCCCCACCCATATACGCACACATATGACACGAGCTATAATCATCCCGCCATATTTCCATGTTTTAAGGCTATAAAAAAATAAAACAAAAATAAAAACAACTAAAACCAGAAGTCACCTCAGAATCCCCAAAGGACTGGCTGATCACACTGCACAGCAACACATCAATGCAAGGAACATTTTCCATGCCAAT
>NC_051420.1:35342508-35363516 GCF_015228065.2 Penaeus monodon | reverse complement strand
TTGGTCTCTCATCCTCATTTTAAACCCAGGTTTCTTGAAAGGGAAATCGGAAAGGGGGAAAGGGGAAATGGGTGAGGTTGCCCCCTTCTGGGGTTAAATATGACGCCATTTAATTGCCTATATCGCTGCGCTTTTGTCATTTTTACTCCTTTTTACCCTTTTCATCTTATTTTGAAAGGGAAACACGTGTCAACGCTTATTTTTAATGGGTTTGGGAGCACCCACATTCCCCAAATTCTAATCAACTCGATATCCAAACAGCCCCTGAAAGTGTACTGGTACAAGCCTATCAGTTGTTTTGGTGGCTGAAAATTGGACTTGAACTGTTCCTGTATACTGCAGTTCTCACTACTGCAATGCACACGTATCTTTAGTATTTGATACATGTTTACATATTCGGGAATTTATGGTTTTATTCTATTTTTGTCTAGTTCACCTGTTGCTTTCATTTTTTTTTTTTATTTTTTTCTATGTGCTTGCGACATATGTTTTAAAACTTTCAACCTCAATATGGCAGGGGGAAATGCGATTGATCTCTGTTTTTTTTTTTTTTTTTTTTTTTTTTTTAAGTCCCCTTCCCACATACGGGGGCAATCTGGACTTCCACCTCCCTCAGCCCCCCCTGCGTTCTTCAAAAGTTCCGCCCCTCTATTTTCGTCCTCCCCCCTCCGTCCATCCACCCTGTTGCTCCCTGGCGCCTACCGACGGGATTCGGTTATTGACAGGAAACTCCCTTTTTGCGCTGTTTGTTTCGTTCTTTTATTTCTCCCCATTCTTTGTATTTAAGGATTTAAGAGAATTAAAACAAAAAAAGGGGGAGATGAATAAAAGAATCCCCTGTGTGTTGTTGTTGTGTGTGTGTGTGTGGTGTTGTGTGTGTGTGTGTGTGACTGTGTTTTGTTTGTGTGGGGTGTGTGTTGTGTTCCCCGCCACACAACTGTATTATAAAAAATTACCAATATTCGAGGGCCATAATCCTATAAGCAAACCTCTTATGGTTCTTTCTCAGTTATCCATTTGGGAAATTATAAAGAAGCTTTCTTACTGACAAGACTAAATACTGACATTTGGAAAATATAATTTTTGCTCAAATATAGGTTTGCATAAAAAAAAGAAAAATTCCCTACTTACTAATTCCAAAAGGTGCAGTTGTCCTTTTTCCCCCATGAATTCAGAGAAATCGCAACTACTGGTATACTGTGAGGAAACCGCTGGAAACCTGCAAAATGTAGCACTGATACCACTCAACAAAGCAGTGTTTAAAAGACCTGTATCTTGGAAATATTGTCTTTAAAATATTTCAGTATTAAAAAATTCAAAAAAATTAAATTTAAATTCTATTATACCATTACTGCTTTCAATGCGGGGAATCTAAAGAAACAAAAAATCTCTCAAGATAATGGTTAATTTTGGGTTAAAAGAAAGAGAAATGTGCTAGACATCTAAGGTCATTACACTATATTTAATTTTTTGGGAAGGGGGGTTTGGGTTATGATTAGTTGTCTAAGCTGGGCAAAGAATTGGGGGTAAAAGGTTAGGTAGGTTGGTTTAAGGTTTTTAGATTGAAAAAGGGGTTGTTGCGTTTGAAAAAGAGAATAGGTTTTTTTGAACAAATTTGGGGGATTTTTAAAGGATGCTGATGGTTGGAGGTCGGTAAGGGAGAAGGGGGGGAAACGAGTAGGGTTTTGTTTCAAAACGTGGCCATATAGGATTAGGGTTAAAAGGGAAACAATACATAGGAAACTAAGGGTGGATAAATTTGTGACATCAATAGGTTGTTAGACGGGGGGGCCAAATGCGAAAGCGGGCGAGCAGTCCCCCAACGTCTGTTCCGATGAAATGGAGCGACCAGGGGGAATTGTAGTTTTACAAAAGAAAATTTTTTAGTGGGGAGGCTTGCCAAAAAAGATTGCCATGATTTCAAAGGTCTTAAAAGTGGGGGGTAAAATCCGTGGTGGGATATGTAGAAGCGTGGTTTTTGAGTGGACTAGAGCGGGGCGTGCAGTGATCTCCCTTTTTCTTGCCGGGTTTCCCAACATCGGGCCCCGCAAATTTGATTGTTTTATCGTGGGGACAGGTAAACACCAGTTCTGGATCTTACAAAAAAGGGGGTTGGGTGGGTTATTGACTTTTAAGTTAAATTTTACGGGAGTCTAAAAATTGTAAAAGAGGAAGAGAAAGTGAGTATATTTTTTTAGAGAAAAAAAGGGAGTGCTCCCTTCTTTTAAAAGGAAAAACGGGTTTCAGGAAAGGGATTTTAAATACGATTTTGGAAATTCTAAAAACCACCCGGAGGTGGATCTGGAGCCATCATATATTTTTTAATACTAAAGGAATGGTGGAGCGGGTCGGGGTGTGGAAAAGGACGTAGGGGGATATTTGTTTTTGGTGGGTGGGGGGAAAAAACAAAGACAAATATGGGGGTGGGGTTGAGCCTGGAGGGACGGAATGGACAAGAAGGGGAGGGGTTGGAGATGGGGGAAAGGGGAAGGGGAGAGGGGGTACCATGCTTTTGAAAAGGCTATAATCGGGGAATGAAGCTAGGTAAAAGTGGGGTTTGTGGGATATTTAGTTTACGGGGGAAAATTGGTGGAATCAAACATAGCATCGGAGAGAAGAAGGGCACGACGCGGAAGAGATGGTATGCCTGATTCATTAAAGGCTCTCAACTGGGAGAGCGAAAGGCCCCTAGTGCAGCGAAGACCACAGTGAGGGTTGTATCAAGATGGAAAGGGGAGAATTTAGGCAGGGAGTAGATAGGGCATCCATAATCAAGATGGGGGGACAAAGTACATAAGATAAGGAGTTTTGCGATCTGAGCCCATGATTTTTGGGAGATTTTTCTAAGTTCAAGATGGCGGGACTTTTTCTTAATGTGTAAATAGGGTCTCGCCGGGACAGTTTGATCAAAAATGACCCTAGGAATTTGCCGAAAGGGCATTGGAGTGGAGTGCCATATAAAAAGTGGGGGGAGGACCTACACGTGAGCGAGGAAAAAAAGGGGGAAAAAGTTTTTAGGGGTAAAAGGGGAAGCCGGTTTTGGGGCCCAGGAAGATATGATGAGATTGCAGATTGAAAAAATTTGGGTAGAGTTTTTGGTAGGGATTGCCAAGGCTGTGGTTAAATCTCACATATAGTGATACCGGGGCTCCGGGTGTAAAACTGAGACAATATCATTAACAGCAGAAGGAAAAAAGGGGGGTACGAGCCACTGCCTTGTGGGGAACCCCTTCGTTTTGGGGAAAAAAAATGATGGGGCGAGGCGATTTTGCCCTGGAAAAGTGCGTTGGGAGAAAAGGACTTTATGAAGACACCCTTTTTCCACTTTCCCCAGAAGGACAATTGGGGAGATATTACGCGTCCGTATCTATGCTTTTTCTAGTAAAAAAAAATAGCTAGTACGGATTCATGGCGTGAAAATGCAGAGTAATATATGTCTCAATGAGCAAGGGGTCACTGTGCTTCTGGGCAGGGCGAAAACCAATTTGGGGAAGGAAGAAAAGATTGGAATTCAAATACCCATTAAGGGGAAGTTCACCTTCCTCTATATTTGCACAAGCAGCTAGTAAGTGCGTGGGGCGATAGTCTTGGGGAAAGGTCCCCGATTTATGGGTTTTCAGGAAGGAAGGATAAGACTTCTCCCAAATTAAAAGGGGAAAATTTCCTGATGTCCAATGGGGGTTGTAAATTTTTAAAGGGGAAGGGATAAGGAGGAAGTGGGAGTTCCGGAGCATACGGTTTTGAATACCGTCGGGGCCTTCATGGTGTTACGGCACGATTGTAGGGCAGCAATGATTTTCAGAGGAAGAAATGGGGCATTATAGACTCATCAGGGGAGGGGGTGAGGTAATGGGTACTTCTCGGGTGGCTTAAAATAGAGAAAGTGTGAAAAAGGTAAACCACTACTGACCTGGCTAAAAATAATCCCCCATTTTCATTAGCGACTTGGGGGGGATCAAAATGGGTATTTCGAATAGGGGACGGGGCAGGATGGGGGGGATCTTGCCTATAGTTTTGGTTCGGCCCCAAACATTTGAATAGATGTAAGGAGTACTGATAAAATAATTTCCCCACTATTTATTTTAAACTTTTCCCCGTTTTACACGGAGATTGGCAATGCTCTTTTAAAGGAGAAAAGGGCTGAAGTTGATTTGGAACCTTTTTTTAGGGGTAACTGTTCCAGGCTGCACGTTTTCAGCGAAGAGCTTTAGTGCAATCAATTCCACTGGAACCATTTGGAGGTTATGGTCTTGGGTTCAGGGATGCTGTATGTGCGTTTTAAAGACGTTTTGTAAAATACTGTACTTTTTCTGAAATAAAAGGGGGGGAGGATGGAGGGGTATGATGGGAGAGATGAAGTGAAATTCCGTCACCTATCAAACACCAGCGTGGGAGTTGGGGAGGGGTACGTATAAATAGGAGAAAGGGAAACGGGAAAGGGGTCACTATGGGGAAAGTGTCAAATGCCCCGGGAAAATCTAAATGAAGGAGGGGAGCATAGAGAGGGGTCAATGCAAAAAAAAAGATTGCTGCTTATCAAAGGGGGTGGGGCGATCTAAATTTATATGTAAGGTCGTTTGGGGAGGAACGCTCTAGAGATCGGCCTGGGATTTGTGATAGAATCACCCCAAGAGTGGGGCGGCGTTAAAGTCCCCCAACTATGGGGAAAAGGGGGTTAAAATTTGGGAAAATTAGATTTTCAAAAAAACAAGTAAAGGGGGGTGGGATGGGAGAATAGACTGATATCACGGACCCAAACTAAAGGGAAAGATACGGATAACTTTCGGGACGGGTTTAAAAGGGGGGTTACATAAGGTGTTTTCTGATTGAAAATATGGTGAACAAAAAGGGAAATGTGGGGATGAAAAAATGATAATTGGGGTTTGGTTTTGGAGGATTGTAGAAAGGTCTCTTGAAGGCTACAAAAAGGGGACTATAAGGGAAAAGGATATGACGAAGGTCAGGTCTGTGGAGGGGAAAACCGCGAATATTCCAAATAAGGATAGTTTACTTTACTTTTTGGGGGGGGAACCAGAGGGGGGAAAAGGCTGAAGGTCTGAAGGGGAGGGGTTGGAGTTGGTGTTCTACTAGAGGGGTTTTTAGGAGATGGAGGGTCTGGGGAAGGGGTACTTGTGACAAAAGGGATTCCGTGTGTATCCAGGGGGAGGGGAAAGGGGGATAGGGGGGTTTTTTTGGGGAGGATATGTGGGCGGGTTGGGGTTGGGGTCGGGGGTGGGTTGTGTTGGAGGGGTAGGGGGATTGATTAGGGGGGATATCGTTGGGAAGGATGGATTCAGCATTTTCTTGGAGGTGGAAGGGGCGGGATTTTTGAAAGTTTGGAGTTAGTGTCAGTTTTCATATAATCTTAATATTTTCATGGTTTTTTTCTAAGGATTTTTTTTTGGGGGATTTTGGGGATATGGTTTCTTGTGAGGGGGGGAAAGAGGCTGGTGTCTCAAAAAAAGGAAAAAGGGGTGGAGGTGATTGTGTGGTGGGGGAAGAGGGGGGGGAACTTTGTTTGTCTTTTACGGGTATGGAGGAGGGGAGAAAAGGTGTTGGGTTTGTGGTGGTGATTGAAATTCTGTTAGAGATTGGTGTCGGGTTTTTAGATGCAAAGAGTTTGCTGGGAAGGTAGGGGGTTAAGAGGGGGTTTTTAGATGTGGGGGGTGGGTTTAGGAAAATTGGTAAAATGACTATAGGGGAGTAAGGAGTAAGAAAAAACCTGTCGACGGTTTTTGTCTGGCTTCACGTTGTGATCCAAGTTTGAATCGGGGTTTCTACCTCAGACTAAAATTTTTTAGGTGGACACCCCCTAAAAACTTTATGGGGGCCCCCACTTTTGGCCATGGCGGTTGAGCAGGGCATTGATGGGGTATGGCGTTTGGGCACATATTGGGCATCTGGCTGGGGAAGGGCAATGTTTGGCGGGGTGCCCCTAGACGCCAACAATTTTGCACTGACTGGAGAGGTTGTATGGACGAACGGAGGGTTCTCCTCCTATATAATTTTTAAAGGGGGAAGGTCATGTCTACGGAAGGAAATTTTTGGCTATGTAGGGGGTTTCTTTCGATTACCTCGGGGGGAATGGAGTCATTGAAACGATTCTCATGTCTGTAGCAGGCAATATTCTTCTCCAAAATCGACCAATTTTTTGTCATGTTTGGGGGCAATTTGCTGGGGAATTGAAACTGTTCCGGTGAAAGTATTGGGGGGTTGGATGGGGTTCTGCAAGGATGGGGTTACCTATATGTCTGTTTTTTTAAATGCTATAGCTTGGTTTTCGATGTTACTGTGAAAAGAGGGGACGGTCGGGTGGGCAAAGGGAAAAAACTTTACCTATTGTTTTTGGAGACATTGTTAAAGAGAAGGGTGTTGTAAAGGTAGGGAGTTGGGAGGGATCACAAAAAATCGTCCCATTTGGCTGCGCTAAAAAGGGGGGTATTCAATATTGTTGTGTGATAGGGGTATCGAAGGGGGGGCGTGCGATGGAGTTTTTTAGGAGGTTGTATGGGGAGGGGGGCAAAAAGGTGAAATGTTTAATAAGGGAGGAGGGGGTGGTTGATGTTGGGGTTGTGGGGGTAGAGTGATGAATTGAGCGTGCTGGAGGGGGAATGTTCCTTAGGTTTGGGTTTTTGGGCTATGTACTAGTGGGCTTGATGAGGGGGTAGTTGTTGCGTGTTTCGGCCATGGTCAAAGGGAGCCGGGGGTTTGGGGGAAACGGATGAGTTTACATTTTTTGGGCTATTTGAAAAAGGGGAAAGCCTCATTCCCCCTAAAGTGGAGATAATTTTCATTTTGGCCAGGGAAAGCCTGGATTATTTTTGGGGATAAAACGCCCACCCTCGGGGTCCCCTTAGGGGTAAGGGCTAGATAACAATCGGGGGAAAACCGTGCCCATGCTCCCTGGCCTTTCAGGACTGGCCAAAGCACCTTTCATCCTTTCAGCACGGCTCTCACACCTTGGGAGGGGGATGTAGAAGGTTTGGTAAGGGAAGAAACGAAAGGGGGGAAGGAAAAAAAAGCCATGCAAAATTATGAGTCGGGGGCTAGCCCCAAGGTTGGGGATTTCCCACATTGGTTCCCAGTCCCCCGCCCCCAAAGCCCCCCCCGACAAAAAGGGGCAAGGTTTGGGGGGGGTTCTCTCAAGATAAGTTTTTTTTTTTTTTTTTTTTTAAAATAAAAACTATTAATATAAAAATATAAAAAAAGGGTTTAGCTAAATTTGTTATACATTTTTTTAAAAAGGTGCAGGCTTTTAAAATTTGCCTTGGCTTCCCATCTCCATGATTACAATTTTCTCCCTTCCCTTGCTTCACCAGCTTTTTCCCTGACTTTAAAAATTAAAACCTTTTTTCTACTCGTTTAAACAGACTAAAGTTGCTAAATATACATTATGTCTATCTATATACATACACACACTCAACTCTGCTAGCATGCATACTGCTATTGCAAATTTCTCAGATATAGCCTATATCTAAAGTTAATTTTTATTTGAATATTTTTTGGGTTATTCTAACTTTGATTGTAAACATCTTTAACTTCTTAGGAAATGTTGGCCATTATTACCCCTCCCAGTGAACGGCATATGCTTTTGCCCAGAAAAAGTAGATCTTGACCACAACCTGTAAACCCAACTCCTACCTCAAAAATATAAAATTAACTTGACTATTGTATGTTTTTAAATAATTCGTATCAATATCCTTGTTTCATTTCTAAAAATATCAGCTTTATTTGCTGTTTGATTTTCCTTTAAATTCATTAAAAATATTTCTTTTTCTAGTTGGCCACAGAAAGCACACAACCAAAATCCAGGGTATTTTCTTGGGGGCATCTCCGCTTTTCGGCTTAAAAGCCACACACACACACACTCACATGAAAAATAAATCTTACCCCCAATTTTTGAAATGCTTTAGTCCTTTTTTTCTCTGAAATTTTCGGTTTTGCCATTTTATGAGAACTTTTACTGTCATTTTTTTTTCTTTATAAAGGTTTTAACATGAGCCAGGGGTTAAGTGAAGGGGAGTACAATTTCACGCAGCAAATTAAACTGATCCCGTCTTGCTATTAATTACAATGACTCCTTTGCTTCTACAAAATTTTTGCTCTCTCAAACCACCCTTTGCACTGAAAAACACCATTTTTCTTGTTCCCAAACCCTCTCTAAAGTAACGGGTATCTAATTCTATTTTTAATAACTTATGGGCTTTACTCACCTATTTTGGTACTAATATTTTTTTTTTTTTATCACAGTTACATATTTTTTTAAAAAAATGCCCGTAATCAAAAAAAACACAAGCTAAACATTTTTTTCCGCAATTTTAATGATAAAAAATTTATAGAACTCTAAAAAAAAAAAAAACAACCCCTTAATAAAAGCATGGCAGCTTATTGCACAGATTTATAAACAGATTTTAAAAAAAAATTTTAAAACAATACATGAAATAAAAAAAACTGCGGGGAAAAAGTATTGAAAAATTTAAAATTAATATTTTCAGAGTTTTTGGTAAAACCAACTTCTGACATCGCAAAAAATTTAGCTCAGAAGAATTTAAAATTTTTTAATAAAAACAAATGTGAGGCATCAATTTTCTTTTCACTGCATGGTATTTCTTATACCATACGAAAAGGAAACTAAACAGTTTCCTGTAGTTTGACCAATAAAAATGTTTCTTATAAAACACACATCATATATAAATTATATATATATATAAAATATATAATATATATATATTATATAAAAATTTATATATATATATATATATATATATTATTATATAATATATATTTTATATATTTTTATATATTTTTATATATATATATTATATATTTATATATTATAATTTATTATTTTATTGATAAAATATTTTTTTATATTAATATATAATATTAATTAATATTATTATATATATAATATTTAATATATATATTATCATAAAATATATATATAATTTTTTTTATTAAATTATTTTTTAATATAATATATTTTATTTATATATTTTATATTTTTAAAATATTATATAATATATATATATAATATCTATTATATATATATTTAATATATTATATAAATTATATAATATATTTTATATATTATTTATATATTATATTTAATATATATAACTTATATTATTTTTATAAATATTCTATCTATATTATTTTATAACTATTATATTTATATAATTTTTAAAATAATCTTATATATTATTCTTTAATATTACTATATTATTTTTATATTTTATTTTTATTATATATTATATCTATTCTTCTCTATTTATTTCTATAATTTATATTTTTATTACCTTATTCTCTATTAATTATTTTTTATAATTGTTATTATCTTTTTCCCCTCTTTATTTTTTTTTACCTTTTTATTTTTTAATATATTATAACATATATTTTTTTTTCTATATAATCTATATATCTATATTATATATTATAACCTTAAATTTTTATATTTTATTTTTTTTATTAAAATTATATATATCATTATTATATTAATAATATATATATTAATATTATATTTTAAAATATTTAAATTTTTATTATTTTTAATTTATATCTTTTCATATTTATTTTCTCTTTTATATTATATATATTAATTTTATTAAAATTTATTCTTTTATACTTTTTACTATAAATCTTTTATCAAAATTTTTCTATATCTTTATATATATAAATATATAAAATTGTATTTTATCTATATTTTATCTAAAATTTTTTTATCATATTTTAAAATATATTTATATTAATTTACTTTTAATTTAATAAAAATATCTTTTATATAAATTTATAATAATATATATAAACATTTCCTTTTTATCATTATTATTTTTATATTATATATATATATTTATTAATATACTTATATATATATACTTATACATATATTTTTATATATCTTATATTTATAAATATATAATACATATATATAATTTATCCCCATTATTTTTCAAATTTTTTATAAAAATTTATTATATATATATATATTATATTTTATATATAGTATATATTATAAAATTTTAAAATAATACTTTTTATAAAAAATATTATAACTTATTTTTATACATATATAAATTTAAAAATATAATTTATATCTAAAATATCATTATATTTTTTTATATATATAATTTTATAAAATCAAAATTTTTCATATATATAAATTTTATATCTATAATATATATTATATTATATAATATATATAAATATATAATTTTTATCCATTTATATATATATAATATATTAATATATATATATAATTATAATTTATTAAAATTTTAAAAATATATACATATATATATAACTTAAAATTTTTTAAAATTTTATTATATATATATAAAATATATTTTACATATATATATTTAAAATTTAAAATATTAATCCCTTTTTATAAATATTTATATAATTTTATAATATTTATATATCAATTTATTTACATATATAATATAAATTATATTTTAAAAAAAACTATTATATATATAAATATTATTCTTTTTTTATTTATAATATATTTATATAATAAATATATTTTAACATATATTATCTAAAATATATATAATAGATATATATATATATAAATTTTTTATTTTAATATATTATATATTATTATATTATTATTATAACTAAATTTCTATATATATTATTTTATATATATATATATTTATATATTTTTTGGTTATTTTTCTTTTTTTATCTTTTTTTCTTTTTTTTTTTTTTTTTTTTATTATTTTTTTTTTTTTCTTTTTTTGTTTTTTGTTTTTTTTTTTTGTTTTTCCTTTTTCTTCTTTCCTCTCTTCTTTTATTTTTATTTTTTTATCTTTTCTCTTCTTTTTCTTTTTTTTCTTTTTCTTTATATTTTTTTTTTTTCTTTTTATTTTTTTTTTTTTTTAAAATTTTTTTTTATATTTTTTTATTTTATATTTATAAATTTATTTATTCAATTATTATCTTTTATATATTATATCCCCCCCTTTTTTTTTTATTATATTTTATTATTATTATATATATATAATTATATATATGTTTATTTAATTAAATTAATTATATATTATATAAAATTTATATTATTATATCTTATAATATATTTTATATCTATTTATATTTATATTAATATAATATATTTTAATAAACAAATTTATTATATGTTTATATATTTATATAAAGTTATATATTTTTTCTATTTTATCATATCTATTATTAATTTTTTACATCTATTTTCTATATTTTATATTATTTTATATATATATAAATCATAAATCTTATCTCTTATTATTTCATCTTTTTTTATATCTCATTTAAAATATTTTCTTTTATCTCCCTTCTCTTCTCTTATTATTTCATCTTATTTCTATTTTTTTTCATCTCTCTTCTTCTCTCTTATTCTTTCTTCTTCTTCTCTCTTTTTATCATATATATCTTAACACCTATCTCCCTTTTCTTTTATTCTCTTTCTCTCTCTCTTTTTTCTCTTATTCCTTTTATCTTATTTTCTATTTTTATTTCCCCCCCTTTCTCTAAATTTTTTTCCTCTCTCTCGCTTCTAAAATTCTTATTTTCCTTTTTCTTCTTCTCTTTTTCTCTCTTTATACTCCCTTCTCTCCTTTTTTATATCTTATCCCCTTTTCTTTTCCCCCTTTTCTATATATTTTCTTATTTTTTTTCTTTTTCTTATTTTTTCTTTCTTTTCCCCCCCCTCTCTATCTTCTCTCTTCTCCTTTCTCTTTTCTTATCCCTTTTTTTTTATTTCTTTTTTTTTTTTCCCTTTCTTTATCTTTCCTCCCCTTCTGTCTCTTTCCCCTCTCATTCCTTCTCTTTATTTTTCTTTTTCTTTTTCTATTTTCTCTTCTCTCCTCTCCCCCCCCTCTCTTTCACTTATTTCCTTTTATTATTTTTTCCCATATCCCTTTAATTTTTTCTTTCTTATTCCCCTCTATTTTCTTCTTCCCCCCAAATTTTTATATTATTTTCTCCCTTTTTTCTTCTAAATTTTTTCTCCCCTCTTTCTCCTTCTCTCTTCTTCTTTTTCTTCTTTCTATCTACTATTTTCCCTTTCTCTTTCTACATTTCTTGCTTTTCTTCCTTTTTTCATTTCTCTTTTAAAATTCTTCTCTTCTCTCTCTTTCTCTCTTTCCCCCTCTATTTTTTCCCCCTTTCCTTTTCCTTTTTATTTTCTTCTCTTTTCTTCTTTTCTATCTTCTTTTCATACTTTACTTCTCTTATTCTTCTCTTATCTCTTCCCTTTCTATTTCCATTCTATCTTTTTCTATTTTTTATCTTCTCTCTTTCTTTCTTTCCCCTTCTCCCTTTTTTCTATCTTTCTCCTTTTCCTTTCTTTTTTTCTCTTCTTTTTTTACTTTCCCCCTTTTTTCCTTTTTTCCCCTTCCCCCTCTCTCTCTTTCTCTCTCTTTCTTTCCTATCTCTCTCTCTTCTTCTCTTATTTTTCTCTCTTTTCTCTCTTAATTTTTTTTTTCCCCCCCATTCTTTCCCTTCCCCCTTTTTTATTTCCTCTTTTTCCGTTTTCCTTCCTCCCTCCCTTTTTTTTCCCCCCTTTTCTCCCCTTTTTTTTCTTATCTCCCCTTTCCTCTCTCCTTTTCCTCCCTCCTCCCCCCCCTAATAATCTCCTCCGTCCTTCTTATTTTCTTCTCATTTTTTCCCTTGGTCCCCTTCCCCCCCTGCTTCTTCTTCCCTTTGTTTTTTTTCCTCTCCTTTTCCTTCCCCCTTTCTCCCTTTTTTTTCCCCTTTTAACCCCCCCCTCTTCTCCTCTTTTCCCCCTTTATGTTCCCCCCCTTTCTTCTCCCCCTCTATCGTCTTTTTCCTCCTTCCCCCCGGTTTCCCCTTTTTCCCCATTTTTTTTTCCTTTTCCTCTGTTTCTCCCTTCCCCCCCTCTCTCCTTTTTTTAAAAACCGTTTTTTTAAGGCTCTTCCCCTTCTTCTATTTTTTTTTTTTTTTTCTTTCCCTTTCCCCCCCTTTTTTTTCCCCCCTTTCCCTTTTTTTTTTTCCCCCTTCCCAAGCCCCCTTTTTTTTCTTGGCTTTTTCCCCCCCCCCTTTTTACCCGGGGGGTTTTTTTTTTTTTTTTTTTTTTTTTTTTTAACTCCAACCCGCAACCGCCCCCCCAAAACATTTTTTTTTTTTTTTTTCACCCAAAATTTTTAATTTTTTTTTTTTTCCCCAAAAAGTAATTTTTTTTAGGGTTTTTTTTTTTTGTTTTTTTTTTTTTTTTTCAAAAAAAAAAAAAAAAAAAAAAAAAAAAAAAAAAAAAAAAAAAAAAAAAAAAAAAAAAAGGGGGGGGGGGGGGGGGGGGGGGGGGGGGGGGGGGGGGGGGGGGGGGGGGGGGGGGTTTTGGCAAAATCATACTTGTTCTGGTCAAGAGCATACCCCCCCCTCGGAAAATTTTTGTTTGCCTCCGTTCCCCCCTGTTTTTGTTTTCCTGTTTTTTTTCCCTCTTTTTTTTTCCCTCGTTTTCCCTTCGTGCCCAGCGCTCTCCCTTTTTCCTTCCGGGGTTTTTTTTTTTTTTGGGGGTTCTTTTTCACCCTTCCCTGTGCGGGCCAAAAAATTTTTCGCTTGTGGTTTTGTTCCTGGGCTTTTTAAAAAAATTTCCTGTGAAAAAAAGTTTGTACCCCATGTGGAGCAGCCCTCAGTTTTTAAAAATATGTTGTCCTTACTTCAGGGGGTTGGTCAAAAATAATGGTTTTTTCTCTAAAAAGTGGGTTTTTAAAAGGGGCCCCTTTTTGGGTGGGGAAAAAGGCATTTTTTTTAAATAGAAAGACGGGGTCTTTTCTTTGCTCAGTGAAATTGTATCTCCCTTCCTCCCCTTGGCTCCATTTTCCCTCTTCAAAAAAAAAAAAATGACAGTAACGTCCTCATAAAGGCAAAACGAAAAAAATTTTCAGCAGAAAAAAGGCAAATAGCTTTTGCAAATGGAGGTCTTCTTTTCTGTGATGTGTGTGTGTGTGGCTTTCCCCGCCATGCGGGGTTCCCCCCGAACTCTGCCTGGTTTTGGGTCGTGTGCTTGCTGGGGCTAAAAAAAAGTTTTTCTAAATTTTGAAAACTCCCCAAAATCGTTTTTTTGGGAAAACATGACAGGTTTTTGATCTGAATTTTTTAAGAACCACTGTCACAGTTAATTTCATATTTAATGGGGGTAGGAGTTGGTTCAGGTTTTGGAAAGTCATACTTGTTCTGGTAAAGAGCATACTGCTCTTTCCTGGTGGGGGTGTAAAAATTGGGCCATCATTACCTAATGACATTAATGATTGCAATCAAAGTTAGAATACCAAACATAATATTCAAAAAAACCATTTTAATTCAGATATGGCATACTACTGAATTTTGAAATAGCAGTATGCATCTAGCAGAGTTGAGTGTGTTTTTTATATAGATGACTAATGATATTCAGAATTTTATCTTTAATCTGAGTAGAAAAAGGAAAATTTTGAAGCAAAGAAGCTGGTAGAGAAAGGGGGGGAGAAAGTTGTAATCATGGGATGGGAAGCCAGGAAATTTACTACGCCTGCACATTTTTTAAAAATTTAATGAAATTAAAAAAAATTTTACTAAACTTTTTTTCTTATATTTATTATTTTAAAAATTTTTTTATTAAAAAAAAAAAAAAAAAAGCTTATTTTGAGAAACCCCCCAATCCCTTCCCTTTGTTGTGGGGGGGGGGCTTGGGGCGGAGACTGGGAACCAATGATGGGGAACCCCCCAAACCTTGGGCTCGCCTCGACTCCACAAATTTTGCAGGGTCTTTTTTTCCCTTTCCCCCACCTTTCGTTCTGTCCCTTCCCCAAAACCCTTTTCTACTATCCACCTCCTAAGGTGTGAGGCCGTGCTAAAAGGATGAAGGCTGATTTGTCCAGTCCTAAAAAGGGGCCTGAGGGGCCATGGCACGGTTTTCCCCTGTTTTGTTATCTACCCTTACCCCTTAAGGGACCCTGAGGTGGACTGTTTTTACCCCCCAACAAAATCCAGGCTTCCAGGCCCAAATAATAAAAACTTATCCCCACTATTGGGGGAAATGAGGCTTCCCCCTTTTATCAAATCCCCCAAAGTGTAAACTCACCCGATTCCCTGACCCCACTCTCCTTTACCATGGCTCCGAAACTGAAACAACTACCCCTCAAAATGCCTATTACATACCCAAAAACCAATCCTTTAAAGGACATTTCCACTCCCCCGCACGCTCAACTTCATCCCTCTACCCCCACAACCTCCAACACCCCCCCATCCCCCCTTATTAATACATTACCCCTTATTGCCCCCCCCCCAAAACACTCCTCCCTAAACCTACTCCCGCCACGCCCCCCCCCTTCCACCCTTCACTACAACAATATTGAATCCCCTCTTCAGCGGCCAAGGGGACCGTTTTTTTCGTGATCCCTCCCCGCCCCCTACTTGACAACCCCCTTCTCTTCCAAAAATGTCCCAAAAAAAAGTGGGGAAAGCCCTTTTTCCGTCCGACCCACCGCTCCCGTTTTGTCCGTAACATCCGAAAACCAAAGCTTTAGCATTAACAAACAAACAACATTTTGGTAACCCTCCTTGCAGAACCCCACCCAAACCCCTCAATACTTGCCCGACAGTTTAAATCTCCCAGCAATTGCCCAATCTATGAAAAAATTTGGGGTCAATTTGGGAAGACCTATTTTGCTTCCACAGATATGGCAACGTCATAAATGCTACTCCTTCCCCCCAAGGAAACCCGAAAGAAACCCACTAACATAGCCAAAATTACTTCCTAGACATGCCCCCCCTTTAACGTCTATAGGGGGGAAAAATCCCCCTGTTCCCATACCCCCTCCTCCCTCAGTGCCAAAAATTGTTGCGTCTAGGACCCCACCAAACATTCCCTTTCCCACACCAGATGCCCATATGTGCCCAAACCGGGCCCCTCCCGATCTAACTCCCCTGCTCAATCCGCACATGTCCAACTTGGGGGGCCCCCTAATGTTTTATGGGCTGTCCCCCCTAAAAATTTAGTCTGAGGTAAAACTCTCAATTAAAATTTGGGTCACACTACGAAAAACCAACAAAAAGCACGCAATGGTTTCTCTCTTACCCCTTACTCCAGTATACTCTCATTCTCCCAATTCTCCTAACCCCCCCCCTACATCAAAAAACCCCCCTCTTCTCCCTCCTACCTTCCCCATAAAACTCTTTTTCCCATCCAAAATCCAGACACTCCATCTCTACACAGATATTTAAATCACCACCACAATCCCAACCCCTTCCCTCTCCCTCCTCGCACTACCCGTACAGACAAAAAAAGGGTCCCCCCCTTTCCCCCACCCCCAAAATCCCTCCCCTTCCTTACTTTTTTTTTTTTGAGACCCCAGTCCTCTTTTCCCCCCCCTCAAAAAAATCCTATATCCCCCAAAACCCCCCAACCAACCCCTTAAAGAAACCATTAAAATTTAAGTTTACCTAATAAAAAACTGCACTAAACCTCCAAATCTTACAACCCCTGCTCCTTCCACCCCAAGAAACTGCTGTTTCCCTCCTCCTCCTAAGTTCCCCCCTACACTCAATCCCCCAACCCCTCCCAACCCCAACCCACCCCCCCCCGCCCCCCAAACCCCCAAACCCCGCCCACATTTCCCTCCCCCTCCCCTCTACCTTCCATCCCTCCGGGATACCACTGAATCCCTTATGTCACAAGTTCCCCTTCCTCGACCCTCCATCTCCAAATACCCCTCCTATAAACCCCAACTCCCCACCTCTCCCATCTCAGACCTCTCTCCTTTTCCCCACCCTCTAGCTGCTTCCCCCCTAAAAAATCAGAAAAGTATAACTTCCTTCTTGGGAATTTCGCGGTTTCCGTCCCAAACCCTGCCCCTTCTCATACCTTTCCTTATATCCATCTATTGATCCTTAAAGAGCCCTTTCTAACACATCCCCAATCCCAACCCCCAATTATCATTTTGTCTCATCCCCACTTCCCTTTAGTCTCATCCTACTTATAAATCAGAAAACACCTTATGTCACCCCCCCTTTCAAACCCAAATGTCCCTTGCCTTTTACCCCGTACTTCCTTCTCGTTGGACACAGTGTTCGTCTACTTCCCCCCATCCCACCCATTGACTTTTTTGCTTTTGAAAATCTAATTTCCCAACTTAAACCCCCTTTTCCTCATTTTTTGGTGATTTTTAACTGCCGCCACACTCTATGGGTGATTCTACACAAACTCCCGAGGGCCATCTCTAGAGCGCTTCCTCTCCACGCGACCTTACTATACTAAATTCGATCGCCCCCACACTTTTATACCCACGCAATCTTTTTCTGCTTGACCCTCTCTATGCTCCCTTCTCTTCATTTTGATTTCCCCTGGGCGTCTTAACCCCTTTCCCCATGTTACCACTTTCCATTTTCTTTTCCTACTTCTACGTCCCCTCCCCAAATCCCCACCTGGGGTTTTGAAGAGCTGACTGGGATACTTTCACTTCCCCCTCTGCTATTCATCCCCCCCATCCTCCCTCACTTCCATTTCGAAAAAGATACGTATTTCACAAATACAGTCTTAAAGCTGCACATAAGCTATCCCCCAAACCCCAAGACCTAACCTCAAAGTTTCCATTGGAAACTGATTGCACTAAGCTCTTCGCTGAAAAAGTGCAGCCCGGACGTTCCGCTACAAAAGAGGTATCCAATCAACTATCAGCCCCTTTTCCCTTTAAAAAGCATTGCCAAACTCCGTCTCAATCCGAATGTAAAAAAAATAGCGGCAAATTATGTTTCATCAGTTACCTCCCCTACATTATCTCAATGTTTGGCGCCGAAACCATAACTATCAGGCAAGCATCCCCCCCATCCGCCCCTGTCTCCCTTTCGAAAAACCCTTTTCGATCCCCCCAAGTCGCAAAGAACTGGTGATTTTTTCACCCTTTTAGTGGGTTTTCACCTATCTTCACACTTCTCTTCTATTAAGCCACCAAGAACTTTCCCCCCTTACCTTCACCCCATTCTGATGAGTCCCCATAATGCCCCATTTTTTTCCTCTGAACTCATTGCTGCCCTACAATCGTGCCGTAAAACTCATGAAGGCCCTGACGGTATTCACTACCTATGCTCCGGCAACTCCTCTTCCCCCCTTTTCCCTTCCCCTTAAAAAATTTACAACCCTTTGGACTCAGGAAATTTCCCCCTAATTGGCGAAAGCTCTTATCCTTCCCCTTCCTGAAACCCAAAAAATCGGGGACCCCTTTCCCCAAACTATCGCCCATCGCACTAAATACTGCTTGTGCAAAATATTAGAGCAATGGGACTTCCGCTTAATTGTTTTCTTTTAACTCACAATCTTTCTCTCCTTTCCCAATTCGGTTTTCGCCGTCCGAAGCACAGCTTCCCCCCCTTTCATTTTGAGACATATTTAAAATTGCATTTGCACCCATGAATCCGTACTATTTTTTTTTTACTAGAAAAAGCATATATACGCATGGCGGTACCTTCCTCCAAAAATTGTTTCCCCTCTAGCATACGGGGGAAAAATGGGTGTCTTCATAAAATCCTTCCCCCAAAGCCTTTCCAGGGCAAATCGCCTCTGCCCCAAACCCTTTTTTTTTCCCCAAATCGAAGGGGTCCTACAGGCTGTGCTCAGTACCACTTTATTCCTTCTTTCTGTTTAAAGATATTGTCTCAGTTTTACCACCAGGGGCCCGGTCATCACTATATTTTTATGATTTAAACCCCTATCCTCTGGCACTCCATACCAATCTCTCCAATTTTTCAATCGGGGAATCTCATCAGTACTTCCTGGCCCCAAACCCTGGCTTCCCCTTTTCTACCCCTAATCTTTCTCCTTCTTTTCTCTGCTCACGTGAGGGCCTCTACCCCCACTCCCTTTTTATATGGCATCCACTCCATCCCTTCCTCTGGCAATTCCTGGTTCATTTTTGACTCCCAAAATGTCCCGGCGAGACCTATTCTACACATTTAAAAAAAAAAGCTCCCGCCATCTTTAATCTTAGAAACTCTCCCCATATATCATGGGGGTCAGATCGCAAAACCTCCTTCTTTCATTCTTTGATCCTCTCCCTCTTGATTTGGATGCATACACTCCCCTGCCCCACTTCTCTCCTTGCCCATCTTGATAAATCCTCCGTGGGCTTTGCTTTGCACTAGGCGCCTTTCGCTCCTCCCCCCTTGAAACCGTAAATGAATCAGGCATACCATCTCTATCTCGACGTCTGCCCTTTTCCTCTCCCGGGTATGTTTGTTCCACCAATTTTTCCCTCGTAAACTAAAAATCCCCCAACCCCTACTTCTTACCTTACTTCATCCCCGATTACCTGTCCTTTCTCAAAACCATGGGTACCCTCCCCTCCCATTCCCTTTCCCCCCCCCCCCCACCCCTCCCCTTTTCTTCCCTTCCGTCCCCCCAGGGGTCATACCTCCCCCCATATTTGCTCTTCTTTTTCCCCCCCACCAAAATCAAATATCCCCCCCATGTCCTTCTCACACTTTCCTTACCTGTCCCCTCATTCCTCTAGTATTCAGTTATCGAGGGTCCCTCCCCTCCGGGGCTGGTTTTTGCAGTAATCTCCCCAAACCTACTTTTTAAAAACTCCCTTTCCCCCTAATCCAGTGTCCCTTTCTACAGAATTGTTGCACCCTTTTTTTCTCCAAAAAACATATACTCACTTTTTTCTTCCTCTTTTACAATTTTTCTGACCCGTAACTCATTAACTCTCATAAATCAATCACACCACCACCCCCTTGTTTGTAAGATCCAAAATGGTTGTTCTACCCGTCCAACGCAAAACAATCAAATTTTGCTGGGTGCCACCATGTTGGAATCCCCCCAATGAAAAGGCAGATCACTGCACCCCCGCCTCTTGTCCACACTACCAAACCCCGCTTCTCACATATCCCACCACGGTTTTACCCACACTTTAAGACCCTTCTGTATAAACGTGGGATCTTTTTGGGCAAACCCCCCACTAATAAATTACTTCTTAAAACTATCAATCTCCCCCTTCAGTCCATTTCTCGAACAGACGTTGGGAACGCTCTCGCCCTTACGCATTGGCCACACCCGCTAAAACCTCCTATCTGTGTCCATCGATCCACCCTTAGTTCCTTATGTTTGTTTTCCCCCCCTTTTAAACCCTACCCATTTTCGTCCCCACTTTTGAAAAAACCGTCCTCTGCTTTCCCCCATCTATCCTCCCTTCACCGACTCCCAAAATACAACTCCTTTCGATCCCCACTTTCTGCTTCAAACTTTCTCTTTTTCCAAAAGCATACATATCCTTTTTCTAATCTAAATCCCTTTCCACACCCACCCTACCCCCTTTTACTCACCAATTTTTTTCCGCTTAGCAATATCATACTCAAAACCACCCTTCCCAAAAATTACTATATGCTACATACTTAGATGTAAACACTTTCCTTGCCTTTTTTCCTTAACCATTAAACCCTTATCTTTGGAGATTTTTGTTTTTTTAGATTTCCTGCATGTTAAAACTTATGGTCTAATATTATTATAATTCAATTTGTTTGAATTTTTTTGACTTGAATATTTTAAAACAATATTTCCAAGATATCGGTCCCTTTTAACACTGCTTTGTTAGTGGGGATCATGCTACATTTCGGTTTCCGCGGTTTCCTCCAGTAACCAGTATTTTCGATTTTTCTAATTTAGGGGGGGAAAAAGGGCAAATGCACCTTTTTGGAAATTTGTAAAATAGGGGAATTTTCTTTTTTTTTATCAAACCTATATTTGGAAATTATATTTTCCAAATGTCCCTATTTAGTCTTGTCGTAGAACTTTTTTATAAATTTCCCCAAAGGGAACTAGAAAGACCTAAAGGGTTTGCCTTTATAGGATTTTTGGCCCCGACATTTCGGTATTTATTTTAATACACGTGTGTGTGTGCGGGCCACACCAACCACACACACACACACACACACACCCCACACACACCACACACCCAACACACACCAACAACACACCCCCACACGGGGGTTTCCTTTTTTTCATCTCCCCATTCTTTTTCATTTTAATTTTTCCTTTC
>NC_051420.1:35330582-35342408 GCF_015228065.2 Penaeus monodon | reverse complement strand
CCTTTACTGACAATCTCTTCTTCCAGCAATACCAAAAAATCATTATCACCCTAATGACTTCACTGGCAAACCCATTCCTGCCCTGCCTCATCCCTTCCTCAATCTTGTACCGGAACGTCTCCATCTCCCCCGACAAACTGCCTGTCTGCGACAAGAATTGGTCAGGTCGCGGAGAAGACTTACTCGCCTGCCTCGTGGACTATGATGCAATATCAGTACAATGCTACATAATTCCCTTAGAGGCCGCCGTAAGCCCCCCCATTGCCAAGGTTACCTTCCGTAAACATATCCTACCCCCTAATGTTTACATTGGCGGAAAGTCCCTCCATGTCCGACCATCAACCTTCACTCTGGCAGTGCCAGAATTGTTGGCGTCTACGCCACCCTGCCAAACAGTGCCGCTCCACAACCCGATACCCTCCATGTGCCCAACCAGGTCATGATACATCAAGACGCTCTAGCACAATAATGCACATGTGCCGGTTGTGGTGCCGCCCCCCCCCCCATAATGAATTGTATCAAGGTTGCCCTGCCTACAAGTCTGAGTCTGAGGTGCAACTCTCAGTTTTCAAACTTGGCCCCACGTGAGGCCAGACAGGAATCACGTCGATGAGATTTTTTCTTACTCCCTATTCCAATGCTGCTTTTCATGCTGCCCTTCCCCCTTCTTCCCAGGATGTTTCTACTCCCACCTCGTATCTATTCCTCCTCCATTTCAAGATCCACTTCTACCCCGGCCTCTTCCAATCAAATTCTTTTGCAGTTCTAAAATACATATACCCCAATCTCCACCACTGCCCCGACACCTGTCCCTCTTACTTCCTCGCTCTACCCGTAGCAGATACTTTATTTGAACTCGTCCATCAAAACCACGTCATCGGCTTTCATCATGTCCCATGGTGGCCTTCACTTCATCAAATGTTGAAGAGGAAGGTGCTCAGTGCAGAGCACTGTTGCAGCCCCACATAAAATGTCTGTACACCTGCTTCTCTCCGTGTCTTGGCATTCCTATGGCATTTTGTTATTAATCTTTTATACTTTTCTGGAACACTGCCCTCTCTCTCTAAAACATCTCCCCAATTCTTCTCGTTTGCTTTTATACTTCCCCCCAAATCTTAAATACCACGTAAATTTTTTTGCTTTCCCCCTTAATTCTCCCCCCATCTTCTGACAAAACCTGGGTTTTGTTTTTCCCCTCGAGCATTCCCAAACCCCCGGCCCCCACCCTCCGTTCACTGCATCTCAATTTTAAAAAACCCCTCACCCCCAGGGTCCCCCCCACTCTTGGCACCCCCCTTTTTTCCTTAAATTTGGCACCACACCCTTTTTCTCATCCTCTTTGGTGCTTTTGTCTTTTTTTCCACTTTAAGTTCCCTTCCCACCCATTTCCCTGGGCCCCCCTTCCCCTCCCATCTTTCTGGTAGGCCTTTTGGTTTTCCTTTTTAAGTGTTCCCACTTTCAGCTCTCCTACGGGGTCCTCCCGCCTGATTTTTTTTTTTTTTTTTCCCGGGGGTTCTCCTCTTCAACAACCTCGTCTCCTTTCCAAACCCCATGTTTTTTTTTCTCTGTTGCCCCCGCTTCAACCTTTCTTTTTAATGGGGGCTTTGAATTTTCCTACCTTTGCCCCCTAAGGGTTTCTCTCTCCCAGTTTTGGTTTTCATACATCCCTTGCCCCCTTGCTTTGATTTTTTTGCTCTTCTTTCTTTTTCAACTCCCCTCGGCCTTTTTACTTGGCTCCAAAGCAAAAAAAGTTTCTTTGTTCTTTTCCTTTTTTTTGCATTTTTATGCTTCTTAAAACCCACCTTTTCTCTTTTTTGGTTTAGAGTTTCCCTAAAACTTCCCTCCCCCCCATTCCAAGTCTCTGAATTTTTCCTTTTCCGGGATCTTGGCTGCTAACCCCCTTTCTAATTTTGCCACCTTCCTTTTGCTCCCCTCTTTCACCCTCTTAAAGGAAATATTTTTCCCTTTTCCCTGGTTGTCCCTCTTACCCCTTCCTCTTTTACTTTCCCCCTCCTTCCTGTATCCCCATTCCGTTTTCTTTTTCTTCTGTTTCTCCCCACCAATTTTCCCATTCGTTCTTTTCTTGAAATTCCTTTCTAACCGTTGCCCCTCTGTGTTCTTTCTTTTTTTTTTCCATCTCCTTACTCTTTTCCCCCCTTCTCCCACCTCTTTTCAATTTCCTTCATTTTTCTGCGATACTCCTTTCCCTTTCCCCATTTGACGATTTGAGTACAGTTAGTTTTTTTTCCAAATTTTCGTTGTTGTGTATGTATTGTGTAATACATACATTGTTGTTTTAGTGTAGGTATGGGTATATTTTTACATGGTGCTATATACATCATATTATAAAATATTATTATATATATTAATTTTATAATATATAATATAAATATATATTATATTAATTTTAATATAATTAGGTGTGTGTGTTTGTGTGTGGTTGGGGGTGGTGTTTGTGGTGTGTTGTGGGTGTGTTGTGTGTGGGGTGTGTGTGTGTGTGTGTGTTGCCCATAGCTGTGTAGTATGTACGGTTTATATCTATATGTAATATGTATCTTATTTGTGTATATATAATAATTTTAATTTTAAAATATAAAATATATATATATTTTTATAATTATATATAATATAATTTTTTTTTTTTTTTTTTTTTTTTTTTTTTTTTTTTTCATGTGCATGTACTATATACTCGGGTGATTTTTTTTGGGTATATACAATTAACGTTTAAGATATATTTAGAAAGAGTAAGGCGACAGAGAGAAAGGGGGGGAAAGAAGAGAGAGAAAAGGAGAGAGACGAAAAAAGAAAAGGGGAGAAGAATGATAACGAGAGAGGGGCCCGGGAGAGGGAAAAAGGAGATAAGAGAGAGGAAAAGAGAGGAGAGAAAAAGAGAGAAGAGAGAGAGAGAGAGAGAGAGAAGGGGGGGGGGGGGGGGAGTCAAAAAAAAAGGAGAAAGATGAAAAAGGAAAAAAGATAACAGAGGTATACAAAAAGACACAGCAAACAGCCAAACAAACAATCATATCAAAAAACCTGATTTCAAAAGAAAAAAAATAAAATCCACAAAAAACTCAACATTACTGCCTCCCTCTCAAGGGATCCCCGAAGAAAAATACAATGATGACTTTTTTCCATTCGTACACAACAACAAGGACATTCAGCCCAGTGATTCTAAAAGCCTCCGGTAATGCCTTTTGCGGGATTTTTTCCCTGTGCCTTTGCTTGGGCAAGGGGGGGAGGAGGAGGAGGTGGGGGTGAGGTGGGGGGGAAGGGGGAGGAGGAAGTGGAGGAGGTGGAGGGGAGGTAAGGAGGAATAGGAGGGGGAGGAGGGGGGAGGGGGGAGGAGGTGTAGGGATGAGGGTAGGGGGAGGGGGGGGAGGGGTGGAGGTGAGGAGGAGGAGGGGGAGGAGGAGAGGAGGAGGAGGGGGGGGAGGGTGTAGGTGTAGGTGGGGGTGTGGAGGTGGAGGAGGGGAGGAGGTGGGGGGGAGGAGGAGGGGGGAGGAGGAGGAGGAGGAGGAGGAGGAGGAGGAGGAGGTGGTGGGGTGGTGGTGCAAAAAACCTATTCAGGGGGTTGGTTGGGCCCGGGCCCATCGATAAGTGCCGTAATTTTTAATTCTTTTTTTTATTTAAAACTGATTGCAGGTGGTAAATCCCCTTTTCTAGAAATCATATGACAAGGGCCCTATGTTAAGGGGATGGCAAAAACCACTTAATAATATGTCTGGATTGGTCAATTTATGTTTTAAATATACCCTCCTTCATTTAGAATGATTGGAGCTGGTACTTCCTAATCTAGGTTGGCCTAAGTAGGGCAAATGTCCAAATTTGGGGGTTTTTTTGGTAGGGATGACCCACGCATTAAAGTGTCTGAAGTTTGGGCCCAATTTTTTTCTCAGGATGTCCTTTAACATGTAAAAGTGCTATCTCAAAATTCGTGCCTAGGCAGGGCAAATGTCCCAATTTGGGGGCCCCCATGTTCATTTAGCATGATTTTTGACCGGTACCTCATTCATCTAATTATGAGGCCCTCTCCACCTAAAAAAAAATGTCTGTCGTATGTAGTGTTGATGGAAATTTGATAAGTAGACATTTGATGTGATTTCAAGTGGTATCTGTCATCTATGTCAGACACATATTTTTGGCCCTACCCCCACCCGGGCAAACTTGTATTTCTGAACTTCCCAGGGGACCCTGTGCTTAGATTTTGTCTAACCTAATATCTCTGGGAATCAGGTCTAATTGTATGGCAGTGAAAGGAGTAAAAAAAAAAGGGGGAGTAAATAGTACAGGATAAGGATTAATAGAAGGGGAAAGGAATAAAGACAAAGGGTGATTAGATCAAACAGAGGGTATTTATAAGCCTAAGGAGGAACAAGTTGTCCACTGAAAAGGTAGAGGATTCAGTGAGGATGTTCCACAGGCTGGGGAGTCGGGGAAGAGAGGACAAGTAAGGAAAAGCCAGGGTACAGGCTTCAGCTAAGCAGGGGCAGAATAGTAGGATATGTGGGACTGAAGGAGGAACACTGCATGAGGAGCATAGAGTTGGGTTGTGTGACACGAGGTACGAATGCATGAGGCGGGTATGACCTATTTGTAAAACAGCAAGAGCAGTTTCCCAGCATATGGGGCCGACCAACGAGAGATGGAAAGTTTTATGGTTTGCAGTTTATTGGTGGTCAGACTTGACCAGGATTGACAAAGGTCAGAGAGGAAAGTTCTGAAGTGGGAGTAGTAGTCAGTGGCTGATATGTGTGAAAAGCGGCAGATTGTGCCAGGGATATTTGCTTGTTCATTGCTTATCTGATCGCTGTCGTGTATACAAATAGAACAACTGGTCTTGTATCTTACAGACTCTAAGGTTGCTAGGGTGTATGGAATGTATGAGTGATACTAAGTAAGTTGCATGAGTCAGTAGAGATGGTGAAGGATGAGGAAGAGATGGAAGACATGATTTGTTAAGTTAAGAGGATTGCACACAGTTCTGTTGTAAGGATGCTTGATTCAAGAGGAAGGTGAAAGTTGTAAGTGAGGAGAAAAGACTACAGTGAAACTAGTGCTCAAGATAGATTTGAAGCCATCTGTATAGTCATGAGTACTGGAGTAGTGATTTGAAATATATGCAAGAAAATGTGTGAGAAGGACAGAAGGTATGTTTGATTTGGTTGGATCAGGAAAAATAGAAGAGTAATTAAGGGAGGAAGGTATTAGCCAGGGAGGAAAAGAATGGCAGAAAGACAAAAGGATCAGAGATGAGGAAAGGGTGAATGGGAAAGCATAGCATAGTTTGTGTTGGGAGGTAAATGAGGAGAGGAAGAAAAGGTATGAAGGGATCGAGGGACAGTTAGCTCGAAAAGAGAAAATAGGTGAATGGTTGGTTAATGGTTTAAAGCAAGAGAAATGTGCTAGACATCTAAGGTCATGTAGCACTATAGTTAATGTTAGGGAAGGGTGGTGTTGAGTTAGTGATTAGTTGTCTAAGCTGGGCAAAGGGAAATTTGGTGAGTGAAAGGGTTAGGGTCGGGTGTGGTAAGGAGTTAGATTAGATAAAGGAATGTATGCGTTTGAGAAAGAGAATGGGTTTTGTTGAAGCAGAAAGTGTGGGATTCTGTAAGGATGTCTGATAGGTTGGGAGGTCGGTGAAGGGAGGATAGATGGGGGAAAGCAGAGGTTCGGGTTGTTTCAAAACGTGGGCACGACAATAGGATGTATGGAATTGAAAGGGGAACATTACATTTTCAAAAGCAACAAAGTCAATGGGGTGGGAAGGGGAGAAGTAGACTGAAATCACTGTGATCCAACGATGAAGGAAGATACGGATAACTGTGCAAGGGACATTGGTTTGAAAGGGAGGTGTGACATAAGGTGTTTTCTGATTGATAAGTATGGATGAGACATAAGGGAATGTGGGGAAGACAAAACGATAATTGGGGATTGGTATTGGAGGATGTGTAAGAAAGGTCTCTTGAAGGCATACAATAGATGGATTATAAGAGGAAAGGATATGATGAAGTTCAGGTCTGTGGGAGCGGAAACCGCGAATATTCCAGTGAAGGATAATTATACTTTACTGATAAAAGATTGTAGTACGTGTTGGGGATTTTGAGGGGGAAGCAGCTAGAGGTGGGAAAAGGATTGAGAGGTCGAGATGGGAGAGGTGTGGGAGTTGGTGTTCTATAGGAGGGGTATTAGGAGATGGAGGGTCTGAGGAAGGGGATACTTGTGACATAAGGGATTCACGTGTGTATCCAGGAGGGAGTGGAAGGGATAGAGGGGATGGTGGGGAGGGTTAATGTGGGCTGTGTTGGGGTCGGGGGGGATGGGCTGTGTTGGGAGGGGGTAAGAGGATTGGGTGTAGGGGGATATCGTTAGGAGGGGGATGGATATCAGCAGTTACTTGGTGTGGAAGGAGAGGAGTTGTAAGATTTGGAGGTTGAGTGTCAGTTTTCATTAGGTAATCTTGAATTTTTTCAATGGTTTCTTCTGAGGATTTGGTTGGGGAGTTTGGGGGATAAAGGATTTCTTGTGAGGTGGGGAAGAAAAGGGATGGTGTCTCAAGCATATGAGCAAAGGAAGGTGGAGGTGATTGTGGGGTTTAGGGGAAGTGGGGTTGGAACGTTTGTTCTGTTTGTTACGGGTAGTGCGAGGAGGGAGTGGGGAAGGTGTTGGGGTTGTAGTGGTGATTGAAATATCTGTAGTAGATTGGAGTGTCTGGATTTAGGATGGCAAAAAAGTTTGACTGGGGAAGGTAGGAGGTAGAAGAGGGGGGGTTAGATGTAGGGTGGGTGGGTTTAGGAGAATTGGAAGAATGAGCAGTATTACTGGAGTAAGGAGTAAAAGAGAAACCACGTCGACGTGCTTCTTGTCTGGCTTCACGTAGTGTGAGTCCAAGTTTGAATCTGAGAGTTGCTACCTCAGACTCAAAATTTGTAGGGGGACACCCCCTATAAAATACATTATGGGGGGCCGCCACAGTTGGCACATGTGCGTGATTGTGCAGAGCAGTTAGATCGGGTATGGCCAGGTTGGGCACATAGTGGGATCTGGCTGGGGAACGGCAATTTTTGGGGCTGGGTTGTCCTAGACGCCAACAATTTTGGCACTGACGTGGAGGAGGTTGGTATGGACGAACAGGGGGGGATTCTCCCCCTATGTAGACGTTAAAGGAAGGTCATGTCTTTTGGAAAGGTAATTTTGGCTATGTTATTGGGTTTCTTTCGATGACCTATGGGGGGAAGGGTAGCATTGAAATGATGTGCATCATAGCCCTGTGAGACAGCAAGTAGGTCTCTCCACAATCTGACCAATCTTTGTCATAGATTGGGCAATTTGCTGGGGAGATTGAAACTGTATACGGGGCAAGTATTGGGGGTTGGATGGGGTTCTGCAAGGATGGGGTTACCATATAGGTCTGTTAGTTTTGTTAATGCTATAGCTTGGTTTTCGGATGTTACTGTGACAAGACGGGAGCGGTCGGGTCGGCTACGGAAAGAGACTTTACCTACTTGTTTTTGGAGACATTGTTGAAAGAGAAGGGTGTTGTCAGAGTAGGGAGCTGTGGGAGGGATCACGAAAAATCGGCCCCATTTGGCTGCGTGAAGAGGGTTTTCAATATTGTTGTAGTGATAGGGGTAGTCGAAGGGCGGGGGCGTTGGGACGAGGAGTGGTTGAGGGAGGTAAGTGTTATGGGGAGGTGGGCAATAAGGCTGTAAGGTATTAATAAGGGAGGATGGGGTGGTTTATGTTGGAGGTTGTGGGGGTAGAGGTGTTGAAGTTGAGCTTGCTGGGAGAGTGGAAAAAGTTCTTAAGGGATGATTGTTGGCTACTGTACTAGTAGGCATTTATGAGGGGGTAGTTTGGTATGCAGTGTTCGGAGCCGTGGTCAAAGGAGAGCCTGGGGTCAGGGAAATTGGAGGTTAATGTTGGGGCTATTTGATAAAGGCGGGGAAAGCCTCATCCCATAATAGTGGGGTAAGTTTTCATTACTGGCCATGGTAAGCCTGGATTATGTTGGGGATTTAAAAAAGGTCCACCCCTCAGGATCCCTTGAGGGGTAAGGGCTTGATAACTAAATCAGGGGAATACCGTGCCCATGGCTCCCTCAGGCCCTTTAGGACTGGCACAAAAGTCAGCCTTTCATCCTTTCAGCACGGCTCTCACACCTAGGAGGTGGATAGCAGAAGGGTTTTGGGGAAGGGACAGAAGCGAAAAGTGGGAAGGAAAATAAAGACCATGCAAAAAATTTGTTTAGTCGAGGGCTGAGTCCCCAAAGGGTTTGGGGGGTTCCCCATCTTTGGGTCCCAGTCTCCGCCTCCTAAGCCCCCCCACGACCAAAAAACGGGCAAGGGTTGGGGGGGGGGGGGGGAAATAGGTGAAACCGAGCATAGTTTCTTAGAGAAAAAAGGGCACGACAATGAGAAGAGGATAGTAGGCTCTCAAATGGAGAGGCGCTAGGGCTAACAAAGACAATGGTGGATTTTTGTCAAGGTGAGTGAGAAGGGAGGCAAAAGGCAGAATTTTAATAGCTGTAATCAAGGGTTAGGGTAATATGGAGATGGAGGATTTCTTTTGCGGCCTGAACCCCAGGATATATGTGGAAAAAGTCGGTAGAGTCTGAGGTGACGGAGGGTTTTTCTTTAACGGAAAGCATATGATCTTGCAAGACATCAAGGAAGTTGCCTGAAGGGGCGAAATTGGATGGGAGCATCATATAGAAAGAGGAGGTGGGAACCTATATATGAAAAGTGAAAAAAAGTATGGAAAAGGATTTAGAGGTACAGAATCGAAAAACCCTGGTTTGGTAGCCCAAGAAGATATTGATGATACTGCAGACTGGAGCTGATGGACAGCAGGTATGGAAGAACCAGAGGCAAAAATAGTTGAATCATCTATGTATATTTAGACCGGATTCCTGGTGGTACAGCTGAAAAATCCATACAGAAAAGAGCAATGAGGCAGTTTGAGGAAGGGTACCGGGTTTGCTTGGTTTTTAGAAAGGTACTACAAGAACTTCACGCCCCAAAGGAAGGAAAGTTTCCAGTCGGGCCATATGTTACAGAATATTTATAGAAGGACAAGGAAGTAGTTGGAAAGGGGTCGTTATGTATACCGTCAGGGCCTTTGTGTGTATTGCAGCATAACTGTAATGCATAATGATTTCAGAAGAAAAAAGCAGATGAAAGTGCGTTAATTTGTCTGATTTTTAAAAAGAGAAATGAGAAAAGCGAAAGCTGCTACGGACTAGGCTAAAAAGGCCACCAAGTCAGTAGCTACCTGAAGAGGGTCAGAGATGAGGCTATTGCGGAAAACATTTGGAAGTGTAAAGTTGAGAGGTTGGATGTGTTATAAAGTGTTGAGCAGGGGGGTACAGTTCCCGTGATCACGGGGTTGGGTTTAAAACCCTAAGAGGATTTGTTGATAAAGGGGCAAGCTAAACTAAAAGACTCCAATGGAAAAAAGGGACTCCCACATGAACACCTCCATGGGTTTACAATGGGTATGAGCACAGCACACAGCATAGCCACGCTGTTAAGCACAATCAGCACTCTCACTTCTGTGGTAGTATTTCCCAGACCTGGGGAAAAGGGTTTGAATTAGCAAGTCCTCTTGTTATTTAGAAACCCAGATCCAGAAGCGAATCAGAGTAAAGCTCTTGGCTTGGATAGGAGACTATTTCAGGAACAGAACAGCCAAAGTCAGATACCAACGTCACCTACCATAGCACATGTCACTAGAAAATGGAACATCTCAGGGTGGGGTCCTCAGTCCAGACCCTTTTTAACACCCTGATGTCATGCATCCTCAACATACAGCTCCCAGTGGGGTTTCAAGATCATCTCCTATGCAGACGATCTTGCAGTCATCTCCACTGGACCACACTGCCTGAGTAAAGCTCAGCGCTGTCTGCACCTTGTATCTGAGGAGTGTTGTAGGACAGTACTAAAGATCTTTGCAGCCAAGTCCAAAGCCATGGCTCTGAGACTAAATGTTCAAGGTACAAGTCTGAGAATCCAGGGAATGGGTCGAGGTCTTCCAATAAATTGGGGCAATGAATGACCAGACCCTCTCCTTTAAAGAGGAGGTCCTGTCCTTTGGTTGACCGAACCAAAACAAGACTCTCTGTCATGAGAGCAATGTCTGGGAGACATAAAAGCTAGACATAAAGTACTAAGATCATTCTATGTACATGCCATCCATCCCATTGTGGACTATGCTTCTGTCTCCCTGATTGCCACAAAGCCAATATTAAGAGAAAAATTGGAGACAGTTCAAAATGAAGCTGCCAGGATCATTCTGGGTGCCCCAAGGTGGACGAAGGCCCTCAACCTCCTCAAGGAGGCAAACCTTCTCCCCCTGGAAGTTCCTTTCAAAGGTCATCCAAGCTCACAGGAACACATACATGAGTTAAAAAATACTCAGATGCCTAGAACAAGACCACGAGTTCCTCGCTATCTCATACAGCCAGAGTGTTGATACGCTATCAGCTCAAAGAATAACTACTTGCCTCGGGCATGGACCCCACCCCCCCGACTTTGTTGAAGCCCCGCCGTTGGCAAAAACCCTTGATCGAGAAAGAATCAATACACCATCCCTAGTCTAAAGGCTGAAGCTGAGAGGGCCATTGCAGTCATCACTCCTCCGGGTGTAGTAAAACTACTTCACGGATGGATCAGTCGATCCCCCTTAAACCACACCGCAGGACCCGGTTTTGCAGCAAGGGATGCCACACAATCTATGAGGTAACAGACAACGCCCCTTGTTACGGGCCCAGAGGCAGTTGCGATCATGGAGCCCTAGCCATGCATTCCTGAGGGAAGGACACATGGTGATACATAGAGACTACAAGACAGCCATTGACTGTCTACAGCAAAGCTCACCCAAAGACATTCATCTACCTTCTGACTAGATCCTCACAATAGCACAGAGGATTCTTGCTCCGGGTAGAATAATAATCTTTACACTGGGTCCCTAACCACATAGGCATCAGAGGGAATGAGCTTGCTGGCAGACTAGCTGACATTGGCAGGAGTATGCCCCCAAATCCTGTGATCATACAACCGAGCCGAAAAATCTTAAGGCAGAAGTGTAATGCCACAGCTCGTGCCTTCCTCCTGCAACTTCACAGAGAGAAACGAGATTCTCCCCCTCGGCCAGATGGTACTCAGACGCCACAGACTATGAGCCACTGGTACTCTCTGAAGCAATCAATAGAGGTACCGAAGTCATTCTCCACTGAATCAGACTAGGAGATTGGAGATTTCCGGAGCTTCCAGATATAGGAAAGGTATCGTATACTTCTAATTCAAAGCACAAGCTTCCTGGTGTCTTAAGCTACAGTGACTGCTAAACCGCTTGGAAATCTGTGATCACGATCTTACTGGTGACATTCTGGAAAAAGGTCCCACCTACCGCCCGTGTGAGAGATTTTGAGACAGCTGCAGCGAAAAGGAAACTGAGTTACGAGTATTTCATTTCGTCTGTCCCCCTCAGTGGAAAATGCCTATAAAATTCAAGTTATTTGAGGCCATTAACATTTTTATTTTACTGGCACATACATATCTTCATGATTTAATATATATGTTCTGTAGCAAACTTCTCATTTCCAACATTAGCATATGAAATGAAAGTTATTGAGCAACTTCTATTTTTCAAACACAAATACATCTATTTTCTTCATTTTCTTCCTCTCTCCCTTTTCTTATGTTTTATCTCTATTTCATTTCCTTCTATCATCTCTTCCTTTATTATATTTGCATTCTTCTTTCCATTCCTGTTTCATGGATTTTGGTCCAAAACCTTGTTGTTTATCAAATTGAATAAAACAATGTT
>NC_051420.1:35318721-35330482 GCF_015228065.2 Penaeus monodon | reverse complement strand
GGTTTGGGTGTTGGATTAAAAATATCTGTAGTAATTGAGGTCGGATTAGGATGGCAAAAGAGTTTGACGGGAAGGTAGGGGTTTAGAAGAGGGGGGGTTAGATGTAGGGTGGTGGGTTTAGGAGAATTGGAAGAATGAGCAGTATTACTGGAGTAAGGAGTAAAAAGAGAAACCACGTCGACGTGCTTCTTGTCTGGCTTCACGTAGTGTGAGTCCAAGTTTGAATCTGAGAGTTGCTACCTCAGACTCAATTTGTAGGTGGGACAGCCCCTATAAAATACATTATGGGGCCGCCACAGTTGGCACATGTGCGTGATTGTGCAGAGCAGTTAGATCGGGTATGGCCAGGTTGGGCACATAGTGGCATCTGGTGTGGAACGGCAATGTTTGGCTGGTGTCCTAGACGCCACAATTTGGCACGACGTGGAGGAGGTTGGTATGGACGAACGGGAGGATTCTCCCCCTTGTAGACGTTAAAGGGAAGGTCATGTCTATGGAAGGTAATTTTGGCTATTTTATTGGGTTCTTTCGATGACCTCTGGGGGGAATGGAGTAGCATTGTACTGATGTTGCATCATAGTCTGTGAGACAGGCAAGTAGGTCTTCTCCACAATCTGACCAATCTTGTCATAGTTTGGGGCAATTGCTGGGGAGATTGAAACTGTATACGGGGCAGTTTTGGGGGTTTGGATGGGTTCTGCAGGATGGGCTTACATATGGTCCTGTTAGTTTGTTAATGCTATAGCTTGGTTTTCGGATGTTACTGTGACAAGACGGGAGCGGTGGGGTGGGCTACGGAAAGAGACTTTACCTATTTGTTTTTGGAGACATTGTTGTAAGAGAATGTTGTTGTCAGAGTAGGGATCTGTGGGAGGGATCACGAAAAATCGTCCCATTTGGCTGCGCTGAAAGGGTAAACAATATTGTTGTAGTGTGGGGTAGTCGAAGGGCGGGGCGTGACGATGGAGTAGTGTTGAGGGGGTATGTTAGGGAGTGGCAATAAGGCTTTGAGTATTATAAGGGAGGATCGGTGTGATGTTGGAGGTTGTGGGGAGAAGGGTTGAGTTGAGCTTGGGTGGAGAGTGGGGAAATGTTCCTTAAGGATGATTGTTGGCTACTGTAAATAGTAGGCATTTATGAGGGGGTAGTTATTGCAGTGTTTTGGAGCCGTGGTCAAAGGGAGCCTGGGGTCAGGGAATCTGTGGGTTTACATCGTTGGGGCTATTTGATAAAGGGGAAAGCCTCATTGCCCCTATAGTGGGGATAGTTTTCATATGGCCAGGTAAGCCTGGATTATGTTGGGGATAAAAACGGTCCACCCTCAGGGTCCCCTTGAGGGGTAAGGGCTTGATAACTAAATCAGGGGAAAACCGTGCCCATGGCTCCTCAGGCCCTTCAGGACTGGCACAAAGTCAGCCTTCACCTTTCAGCACGGCTCTCACCCTTAGGAGGTGGATAGCAAAAGGGTTTGGTGAAGGGACAGAAGCGAAAAGTGGAAGGAAAATAAAGACCATGCAAATTAGTTGAGTCGAGGGCTGAGTCCCGGTTGGGGAGTTTCCCCATCATTGGGTCCCAGTCTCCGCTCCTAAGCCCCCCCCGAAAAACACGGGAAAGGGATTGGGGGGGGGGGGAAATAGGTGAACCGAGCATAGTTTTCTTAGAGAAAAAGGGCACGACAATGAGAAGAGGATAGTAGGTCTCAAAGGGAGAGGCCCCTGGGGCTAATCAAAGACAATGGTGGATTGTGTCAAGGTGTGTGAGAAGGGAGGCAGAGGCAGAATATATTTAAAAGCTGTAATCAAGGGTTAGGTAATAGGAGATGGAGGATTTCTTTTGCGGCCTGAACCCCCGGATTATGTGAAGAAGTCGGTAAGAGTCGAGGGGACGGCAGGTTTTTCTTAACGGAAGATATGATCTTGCAAAGACATCAGGAAGTTGCCTGAAAGGGGGAAATTGGGTGGGAGCATCATATAGAAAGAGTGGAGGCTGGGAACCTATATATGAACGTGAAAAAAAATAGGAAAAGGATTTAGAGGTAAAAGAATCGAAAGCCATGTTGGTAGCCAAGAAGATATTGATGATACTGCAGACTGGAGCTGATGGACAGCAGGTATGGAAGAACCAGAGGCAAAAATAGTTGAATCTCTATGTATATTGATGACCGATTCCTGGTGGTACAAACTGAAATAATCAATTACAGCAATGAGCAATGAGGCAGTCTTGAGGGAAAAAGGGACCGGGGTTTGCTTGGTTTTTAGAAAGGTACTACAAGAACTTCACGCCAATGGAAGGAAAGTTTCCAGTCGTCCATATGTTACAGAATATTGATAGAAGGACAAGGAAGTGTGGAAAGGTGTCGTTATGTATACCGTCAGGGCTTTTTTGTGTATTGCAGCATAACTGTAATCCCAAATAGATTTCAGAAGAAAAAGCAGATGAAAGTGCGTAATTTGTCTGATTTTTTAAAAAGAGAAGTGAGAAATGCGAAAGCTGCTCGGACTAGGCTAAAATGGCCACCAAGTTCAGAGCTACCTGAAGAGGGTCAGAATGAGGTATTGCGGAAAACTTTTGGAAGTGTAAAGTTGAGAGGTTCGGATGTTTATAAAGTGTTGAGCAGGGGGGTACAGTTCCCGTGTTTCAGGGGTCGGTAAACCATAAGAGGTAGTTGATAAAGGGGCAAGCTAAACTAAACCGACTCCAATGGAAAATGGACTCCCACATGAACACCTCCATGGGTTGACAATGGGTATGAGCACAGCACACAGCATAGCCACGCTGTTAAGCACAATCAGCACTCTCACTTCTGTGGTAGTATTCCTAGACCTGGAGAAGGCTTTTGAATTAGCAAATCCTCTTGTTATTCAGAAAACACAGATCCCGAAGCGAATCAGAGTAAGCTCTTGGCTTGGATAGGAGACTATTTCAGGAACAGACGCCAAGTCAGATGCCAAAGGGCACCTACCATAGCAATGCCTCTAAAAATGGAACATCTAGGGTGGGGTCCCCAGTCCAGCCCTTTTCAACACCCTGATGTCAAAGCATCCCAACATACAGCTCCCAGTGGGGTGCAAGATCATCTCCTATGCAGACGATCTTGCAGTCATCTCCACTGGACCACACTGCCTGAGTAAAGCTCAGCGCTGTCTGCACCTTGTATCTGAGGAGTGTTGTAGGACAGTACTAAAGATCTTTGCAGCCAAGTCCAAAGCCATGGCTCTGAGACTAAATGTTCAAGGTACAAGTCTGAGAATCCAGGGAATGGGTCGAGGTCTTCCAATAAATTGGGGCAATGAATGACCAGACCCTCTCCTTTAAAGAGGAGGTCCTGTCCTTGGTTGACCGAACCAAAACAAGACTCTCTGTCATGAGAGCAATGTCTGGGAGACATAAAAGCTAGACATAAAGTACTAAGATCATTCTATGTACATGCCATCCATCCCATTGTGGACTATGCTTCTGTCTCCCTGATTGCCACAAAGCCAATATTAAGAGAAAAATTGGAAGCAGTTCAAAATGAAGCTGCCAGGATCATTCTGGGTGCCCCAAGGTGGACGAAGGCCCTCAACCTCCTCAAGGAGGCAAACCTTCTCCCCCTGGAAGTTCCTTTCAAAGGTCATCCAAGCTCACAGGAACACATACATGAGTTAAAAAATACTCAGATGCCTAGAACAAGACCACGAGTTCCTCGCTATCTCATACAGCCAGAGTGTTGATACGCTATCAGCTCAAAGAATAACTACTTGCCTCGGGCATGGACCCCACCCCCCCGACTTTGTTGAAGCCCCGCCGTTGGCACAAACCTTGATCGAGAAAGAATCAATACACCATGCCTAGTCTAAAGGCTGAAGCTGAGAGGGCCATTGCAGTCATCACTCCTCCGGGTAGTAGAACCTACTTCACGGATGGATCAGTCGATCGCTTAAACCACACCGCAGGAGCCGGTTTTGCAGCAAGGGATGCCACACAATCTATGAGGTTAACAGACAACGCCTCCTTGTTACAGGCAGAGGCAGTTGCGATCATGGGAGCCCTAGCCCATGCATTCCTGAGGGAAGGACACATGGTGATACATAGAGACTACAAGACAGCCATTGACTGTCTACAGCAAAGCTCACCCAAAGACATCATCTACCTTCTGACTAGTATCCTCACAATAGCACAGAGGATTCTTGCTCCGGGTAGAATAATAATCATACACTGGGTCCCTAACCACATAGGCATCAGAGGGAATGAGCTTGCTGGCAGACTAGCTGACATTGGCAGGAGTATGCCCCCAAATCCTGTGATCATACAACCGAGCCGAAAAATCTTAAGGCAGAAGTGTAATGCCACAGCTCGTGCCTTCCTCCTGCAACTTCACAGAGAGAAACGAGATTCTCCCCCTCGGCCAGATGGTACTCAGACGCCACAGACTATGAGCCACTGGTACTCTCTGAAGCAATCAATAGAGGTACCGAAGTCATTCTCCACTGAATCAGACTAGGAGATTGGAGATTTCCGGAGCTTCCAGATATAGGAAAGGTATCGTATACTTCTAATTCAAAGCACAAGCTTCCTGGTGTCTTAAGCTACAGTGACTGCTAAACCGCTTGGAAATCTGTGATCACGATCTTACTGGTGACATTCTGAAAAGGTCCCACCTACCGCCCGTGTGAGAGATTTCTGAGACAGCTGCAGCGAATGGAAACTGATGTTACGAGTATTTCATTTTCGTCTGTCACCTTCAGTGGAACTGCCTATAAAATTCAAGTTATTTGAGGCCATTAACATTTTTATTTCTACTGGCACATACATATCTTCATGATTTAATATATATGTTCTGTAGCAAACCCTTTTCATTTCCAACATTAGCATATGAATGAAAGTTATTGTGAGCAAATTCTTTTATCAAACACAAATATCATCTATTCTCTTTCATTTTCTTTCCCTCTCTCCCTTTTCTTTATGCTTTTATCTCTTTCTCTTCATTCCTTTCTATCTATTTTCTTCCTTTATTCATATTTGCATTCTTCTTTCCATTTCACTCTTTCATGGGATTATGGTTCCCAAAACCTTTGTTGTTCTATCAAATATGAAATACAACAATGTTTTTTATTTTTTTTCCTGTACAATTTCAAACTGTATTTACAACTTTCCTCCTAATATATGAAATTTATTTTAAAATTACTGTAATTAAAAATATGTAGTAAAAATTTTTCTGATGAATTTGCATTGCAATTGTTTTGAAAATTTATATTAAAATTCCGTATATCATGCAACTTAATCAAACACATAGAACACACACACACTTTTTATACAAAACACACACTTTAAAATTCTACCCTTCATTCCCCCCCTAGCCCTCAGATCTGGGAATCTTTGTTATCCAAAAGATAAACCGAGCTTAAACTCAACTCACCGCAACTACCTTTTTTCATAATTAGCGTGTCCATTCCTTAAATTTTCCCCATTTTGGGTTATTTTTAATATTTTTTTTCCCAAAGTTTTTCTTTTTTGTTTTATTTTTTCTCCACTGTAATACTTGTTTGCCCTATATACTTACCTTTTTATTGCTCTTTTTTTTTTTTTTTTGCTCACTTTTACTTGTTATTTGATTCTTTTTTTAAATTTTTCGAACCTCTCTAAAGTATTGTTTTTTTGTCTGATGCTATTTTTTTTGGTTTGCTTTGCAGCATGATGACAAAATAAGATAACTCTGAACTTTGCGAAAAACAGAAAATTTTTCACGGCCGTATTTCTACCCCTTTTGTATTTACTATAGATATATGCTATACATTTTAATCATAAATATAATTTTGGTGTGGTGGGTGTGTGTGGGTGTGTGGTGTGTGTTGTGGTGTGTGTGTGTGTTGGGGTGTGTGTGTGTGAGTGTGTGTGTGAATGTGAAGTGTGTGTTGGTGTGTGTGTGGTGTGTGTGTGTGTGGGGGTTTTGTTGGTGTGTGTGTTGTGGTGCGTGCGTGCGTGGTGCGTTGGTGTGTGTGTGTGTGTGTGTGTGTGTGTGTGTGTATGTGTTGTGTATGTGTTTATTATATATATTTTTATATATTATAAAAATTATATATATTATATATTTTTTATATAATATATATTGGTGTGTATTATATTATTTATTATATATATATAATTTTTATATAATATATATTATATATATATAATATATAAATTTATATATTTATATATTATATATATTTATATATATAAATTTTTTAAAATATATATATTAATTTTTTATGTTGTATGTATGTGTTGTGTGTTATGTGTGTGTGTGTTGGTGTTGTGGTGTGTGTGTGGTGTGTGTGTGTGTGGTGTGTGTGTGTGTGGTGGTGTGTGTGTGTGTGTTTTTAATATTATATAATATAAAATTAAAAATATATTTATATATATAAAATTTATATATAAATTATATGAGAGAGGGGAAAAAGGAAGAGGAGAGAGAAAGGAGAGAGGAGAGAGAGAAAGAGAGGAAAAGAGAGAGAAGTGATAGATTGTATATATATATTGATAATTGTTATGTATAATTAATAATAATATATATATAATATATATATTATATATATAATAAATATATAATATATATATATCTACATATATATTTATACATATACATACACATATATATATTTAAAATTAAATATATATATTATATATATATATATTTTAATTTAATTATATATAATTTTATAATCAATTATCATAATATTATATTATTATTATATAATAATATTATATATTATTATATATAAACAACCACATTTTAAATTATTATATATACATATCTTTTTCTATCTACTATCATCTACTATCTATATATATATATAAAATATATATAGGGGTTTGTGTGGGTGGTGCGGTGGCGTGTGTGTGTGCGTGCGTCGGTGTGCGTGTTGTGTGTGTGTGTGTGTGTGTGGTGTGTGTGTGTGTGTGTGTGTGTGTTGTGGGGTTGTTGTGTTGTGGTGTGTATAATTATGTATATATATTGTATATAACACACACACACACACACAATTTATAACATATTATCTATTAATATATATAATATATATATATTATATATATAATATAATTATATTTATAATATATATATATAATGTGTTGTGAGTGTTTGTGTGTGGTGTGGGTGTGTGTGTGGTGTGTGTGGTGTGGGGGTGTGGGTGTGTGTGTGGTGTGTGTGGTGTGTGCATGTGTGTTTTTATATTCCTATAAATCTTTCTTTACATTCATGACATGTAATTTCTTTTTGTACAACTATTTAGGTGTGATTGAAACTTTTTATAAGCTAATTTTTACACCGGGTGATTTGCCCCGGGGGATTATTGGGAAAGATAAGTTTTTATATGGAGATGTATGGGAGGAAGCTTTTTAATAAGATTTGGATTTTTCGGGGCACCTGGCCCTTTTTATCCTGGGCCCTTGGGGTATCCTTTATCTTGTACACGGTTTCTTTTTTCCTGGGTTTCCCCGGGGATGTGTTTTTGTGTGGTTCACATTACTTTTATTTTATATGCCTTGCCCCAGATATTTCAGGGTACGGCCTTTATTTCTTGGTTTTAAATTTTAAAATTAAAAAATTTTCCCCGCATATGACTTTTGCCACTTTACAAGTAAAAAGGCTCTCCTTTGGGGTTGTTCTCATGTGTTTGACACATTACTTTTCTGAAAATGACCTGTTACAAATCTCACAACTATAGGCCTCACCTTTGAATGCACTCTAAGATCCCTCACCAACCTACCTTTTGAAATAATGATTTACTACACACTGACAGCTATAATGTTTTTCATTTGTGTGTATTTTTATGTGCTGCATTAGAGAATTTTTAAACAGGAATGTTTACTACAAAAGTCACAACTATGAGGCCTCTCATTTTGTATGTCTCTTCAAGTGATTTACTAGAGTAGTCCTGTCCTTGAAAGATTTGCTACATGTACGGCAAGTAAAAGGCTTGTCATCAGAATGTACTTTCATGTGCAACACTACACCCCTTTTATATGGAAAGGGACTTATTACATACTTTCACAGGTATATGGCCTATCCTCTGTATGTGCTCTCATGTGGTATGCTAGATTTGCACTCGTAATGAAAGACTTGCTGCATATGTCACACTGATATGGCCTCTCCTTTGTATGTATTCTCATGTGTCTTACCAGGCATGCTTTTGCAGCAAATTTTTTGGAAACAGATCTCACAACCATAGGGTCTCTCATTAGTATGTAATCTTTGGTGCTTTATCATACTAGATCTCACAGCAAATGATTTTCCACATATTTCACAGCTGTAAGGCTTCTCTTTTGTGTGTGTTCTTATGTGCTCTTCTAAACCTTTTTTCTGTGAAAATGCCTTTCCGCATTCTCCGCAGTTTTAGGGCTTCTCCTTTGTATGTGTCCTTTGTGAGCCAAAAAATTACATTTCTGAGAAAAAGCCTGTTGCAAAATCACAACCATAAGGCCTCTCATTTCTGTGCGTTTTCATGTGTCTTGAGAGATTACTGCTATCAGCGATACCCTATTGCAAACCTCGCAACTTATGGCCTCATCTTTTGTATGAATTCTCATGTGTCTTGATAGATCACTTTGCCAAGCAAAGGAATAACTACATATTTTACAGTTATAAGGCTTCTCATTTGCATGTACTCTCATGTGACCATCTAGTGTTGATTTTACAGAATAGGCCTTGTTACATATCTCACAAATGTAAGGCTTTTCCTTTGATGTACTCTCATGTGGCACACTATATGAGATGTTTGAGAAAATGACTTTGACAAATGTCACATATAAAAGCTTCCTTTTGTATGCACTACAGAGTGTTCCAACAACTCATTCTCACAAGAGAATTTCATGCCACACACTTCACAAGGAAATGTTTTCTCGATTGCTTCCACTTCTTGTGTTGCCTCTTCACCCCTTTCCTGAACACCATCTGATGAGCATTTTACTCTCACAACCTTAGATAACAAGGGTCTACTCTTCACACATCAAATGTCCATGTCACATCATAAACTGCTTCTTTGCTAAGACTCTTGACTTCTTTAAACACGGGTCTCTCACTTTTTACATTACCTGAATCTTCAGTCTTTAATAATAGCATCCCCTTCAGGTATAACCTCAGTAATTTCTTTATCAATATTTTGGGAAAATGATTCGTCTGATGGCTTCCTCATTCTCACCCTTTTCGTATCGATGAATTCCACCGGTTACCATAATTTTTTGCATTCAAATGTACGTTATCCTGATGGCAGTTGAAGTCATCCTTTCACTAGGCATAACCCCTCCTGAAAAGAAAGAGAAACCAGCAGTAAGTGAGCATTCTTCAGTGAATCAAATTTTTTGCAAATTTGTCTCTTCAATTTGACAACTATTAAGGAAACTACATAAAAATGTAAAGACAAACTTTTAGCTATACAAGAGTAGTGATACACATTCTTCATAGGATAAAACAATGAAAGGATGTAATGTGGACCTCATTTCCCTGGTTTACTCAACATATAGTCTATATATTCTTAAAATATTACAAAAAATAGTAATCCCTACTTTTATATCTAAGGAAGGTTAATACAAATGACAAGTATAAATACTGGATGTTGCTCACCCCCACAAGAATAATAGAGACAACAGAATAACGCCCAGCTTTTCATAAGTAGAGGGAAGGGTTCGTCACTTTTTACACTGATCATCTCTACCTTATTTTAAAACAGGTTTCATGCAAGGATTCAGGAAATTTTAAAGGGGAAATTGGGGAGGATTGCCCACATTTCCAGGTTCAATAAAAGCCATTTAAGTGTTATGTCAACAGCACTTCTGCCACTCAAACTCCTTTCTTATTTCATCTATGGTAAACTATGTCAACGCTTACTTTGGTGGTTTGAACGCCTGTCACCTGGCTAATCAGAATTGTTCCCAACAGGCCTGAAGTGAAACTGGTGCAAGGATATGTTTTGGTGGCTGAAAAGTGACTTGTACTGTTCATGTATACAGCACTCACTACCAACCCATATATGTAACCTTTTGGAACCCTATTGATGGAAGTTGAATAAAATTGAGTTCAGAGATGAAAGAGTTAAATGACAAATAATGGAGAGATCCCTGTATATGCATGTGTATATATGTATACATGTACATCTACATGTGTGTCTGTATGAAATATATTAATATATATAATATATATATATATTTTATATATATATATATAATATATATATATATATATATATATTTTATATATATATATATATATAATATTATATTTATATATATATTATAATATATATTTTATATATATATATATTAAAATATATATATTTTATATATATATATAATATATATATTATATATATATATATATGTTTATATGTATAAAAAATATGTATGTATGTATGTGTCTGAAAATGTATGCACACACACACACGACCCGCACGGCACGCACGCACACACACACGCACGCACGCACGCACGCACACACGCGCGCACAAACACACACCCCAACACACACACACACACCACACACACACCACACACACACACAACACCACACACACAAACCACAAAATATTTTTAAATTTATATGCATGTGTATATATAATATATATATATATATATATATATATATTATATAATATATATATATATATAAAAAACTTTATGCATGTATATATATAATTATATATATATATATATATATATATATATATATTATATATATATATATATATATATATATATATATTTTAAAAATATATTTGGGGGGGCCTTTGCCAGTCCTCCTCCCCCCAGAATGACCCTCTGGCAACGATCGTTATAAATGGAAATGCTGGGGGGAGGGTGTTTTTCCCTCCCCCCCAGCAAGTAAGGCGGGCTGTGGGTCCCGCTGGGGGGGCAAATGTCGGGGTGCAGGATTGGAACGAGAGTTACTCGTCCCGCCTTCGCCCCGGCAGGCGCCAACCCCCATGAAGCTTGTGGGGGAAAACCCCCGGAACCCCCCCAGGTGGTAGGCGGTTCCCCACAGCCTGCCGACCCCCTTTATTTTTGGGGGTGTGTTGGCGGGGCGGCAGAGGTGGCGTGCACCCGGAGTGACCACCCGAGGCTTAATCTCAGGGTGCTTTCTGGGTAGAGCGCTTGGGAAAATCCGGTCCTTGCGGCAGGAATGAGTGGTTACCTCTGCTATCGCGGGAATTGAAGCGACTGGGAGTTGAGGTGGCTGCCTCTCGGAGGTGAGAAGACCTGGTAGCGGCACGATCAGTGGGGGTGGTTACACCTACTACGGGTCAGGCCGCACGATGGTCCCACCTCCAGGGGTAGCCATAGCCATCCCCAGTCACTTTAGCCCCCGGTGTCGAGGTGACACCGTTGATGAGCGTACGGCTTGAGACTGAAGCATGTTTTGGTTCTTGTCTTTATTGCTTATCGCCCTACCGAGTTTTAAAAAGTGTGAAAGGGGCGATCTGCCAAAACTCGCTTGTGGCGACGTTCCCCCCGGAAGTTTTACATTTTTGGGGCGACTTTAATGCGGTATCCGGCTGTCCCGAGCTGGCTACGAGATGTCTGTGGGCCCCCCATGGTTGGGACTTCCAGCAGCGAGAATCCCTCCTTCCCCGGGACTTTGCTGGCCCCAAAAAAATGAGGATTCTGGCCCCTGGTCCCCACGCTCCCCCGCACGCGGACTTGGTACAGGTAGGGAAAGGGGGCCAAGGAGATCGACCACATTCTTGTCACAGGGATGGAGGATCCTCCAAACGGCAGGGTTTCCCGGGAGTGCTGATTTCTGGGGCCC
>NC_051420.1:35288721-35291221 GCF_015228065.2 Penaeus monodon | reverse complement strand
CCCCTCCCCCCCCTCCCCCTTCTCTCTCCCCTTTTCCCCTCTCTCTCTCTCTCTCTCTCCTCCTCTCCCTCCTCCCTCTCTCTCTCTCTCTCTCTGTCTCCCTCCCTCCCCCCCCCCTCTCTCCTCTCTTTCTCTCTCTGTCCCCCTTCCCCCCCCCCCTTTTCCTTTTGTTTTTTCCTTTTTTTCCTCTCTCTCTCTCTCTTCTCTCTCTCCTTCTCCTCTCTCTTTTCCTCTCTCTCTGTCCTCTCCCCCTTCTCTTTCCTCTTCTCTCTCTCCTCCCCTTCCCCTCTCCCTCCCCCCTCTCCTCTCTCTCTCTCGCTCCTCTCTCTCTCTCTCTCTCTCCTCCTCCCCCCCCTTCCCCCCTCCCTCCTCCTCCCCCCTCCCTCTCTCCTCTCTTTCTGTCTCTCTAGGTTAGGTTAGTGTAAGGTAGGTTAGGCTCGGGAAGGGTAGGGTAGGTTATTCCTCGTGCTTACTGTTGGGCAGGGAAGAGGACGGCGTCCGCCTCGGCGAGTCGGGCTCTGTCGTACGTGAATTCGCAGCGCCACTCCGGACACCCCTCTTCTCGCAGGCCCTCCATGGTGTCGGAAGTAAATCTGGAATATCATTTTTATATAAATATATATATTATATATATATATATTTATATATTATATATATAATAATATATTATTATAATATATTATATATATATATTATATATTTTATATATATATTTATATATATATAATATAATATATTTATTAATATATATATATATTATATATATATTATATATATATATTATATATATTATAAATAGTATATATACCCCACACACACCACACACACACCACACACACACGCACACACACAACACACACACCACACACCACACACACACACACACACCACCACACAACACACACCACACACACACACACATATATAAAATAAAAATTATATATAAAATATATTATATAATATATAATACTTTATATATAAATAAAATTTTTAATATATATATATATAATTAATTATATATATATATATAACTATAATTCATAATATATTAAATATATTTTATTATATAATTATATATTATATATATAATAATATTATATATTATTATATATATTAAAATATCCTTTTCTTTTAACGGTAGGTTCTGCTGACCGCCGGGGTCACAGCATGTACTTAATTGTATTTTTCTGTTGTGATGCTTTTGGGAGTGAGAAAACGGTTGGGGTCCCCATTTCCTTTTCCCGGGGAAGTGCCGTGGTACCTTTTTTTAGGTATCATTCTCTCTATTTTCCGGGTTTGGGGGACCACACTTGCTTGGGCTGGCTTGGCCACCCAGGGGCTAGGCGGGGAAATCGGGGTGAATTTCCCTTCCCCAAGGGGAAAACAACGCGCCGACCGGTGACTCGAACCCCGAACTCAGATTACCGTCGTGACAGTCTTGAATCCGACGCTCTAACCATTCGGCCACCGCGCCCCATATATATATATATATATATATATATATATATATATATATATATATATATATATATATATATATATATATGAACATATATATGTATGTAGGTGTGTGTGTGTGAACAAGAGGGATTGACTTGAGGCTGATAAGTGGCTTTGCTTTCATCTTCATTCACTTCGAGCGAGTGGATGCTGCGCTCCTTCTGCCGAGGAAAGTTTCCCCTTTTAATCAGCGGCTTCTTCCTGGCCGGTGCTTGATTTGCATATATATATATATATATATATATATATATATATATATATATATATATATATAATATATATATATATTATATATAGTATATATATATATAATTATATATATTATATATATATATATATAATATATATTATGTATGTAGTATGTATTTATGTATGTATGTATGTATGTATGTATATATATATATATATATTATATATTATAATATATATATATATATATATTATATATATAGTATATATATATGTATATATATACACACACACATATACACACAAAGATACACACATACATATATATATTTTTTTATATATATATGTATATATATTATATATACATTTATAAATGTATTTATATATGTGTATATATAAATATATATATTTAATATATATATATATAATATATATATATATATATATATATATTTATATATTATATTTATATATAATATATATATATATATATGTTGTGTATTGTGTGCGTGTGTTTATATGTTGTGTGTGTATGTTTGGTATGTTGTGTGTGTGTGTGTATGTGTGTGTGTGTTGTGTTGTGTGGTGTGTGTGTGTGTGTGTGTTGTGTGTGGTGTGTGTGTGTTGTTTGTGTTGTGTGTGTGTGTGTGTGTGGGTTTGTTGTGTGTTGTGTGTGTGAGAAAGAGAGAGAGAGAGGGGGAGAGAGAGAAAAGAGAGAGAGAGAGAGAGGGAGAGGAGAGAGAGGAGAGAGGAGAGAGGGGAGAGAGAAGAGGAGAGCGAGGAGAGGGAGCGGAAGAAAGGGAGCAGAGGA
>NC_051420.1:35284288-35288621 GCF_015228065.2 Penaeus monodon | reverse complement strand
CCCAGGTGGGGGAATGATACCAGACTGCCAAATGGCAGTCAGGACTATATGCAGGCCCCAAGCCATAGGTTCACCCCCAGCCTTTAGCAGTTCAGCAGGGATATCACATATGCCTGCAGCTTTCCCACTCTTCAGCTTGAAAATTGCCAGCTTAACCTCTGTTAGGGTAGGAGATTCCTCGCTGATGGGTGGGCCCGGCACAGGCACTGCGACATCGCTTGCATCCAAGCTAACTGTTGGAGGGTCCACCTGGTACAACTGTTCAAAATACTCAGCCCAACGTTCACGAACCCCAACATGATCTGAGATGATCAGTCCATCCGCTGATCAGACTGCAGTCATCTGTGAGGAGGGCTTAGGGTTCAGTTTTCTCAGGGCTTGGTAGGCAGGGCGAAGGTCATTTACCAAGAAATGGCCTTCGACCTCCTCAGCAAGATTCCTGATGAACTGTTCCTTGTCCCTTCTCAGCAGTGTCCGAGCCCTACGCACCATGGAACGACGCAAGACTTGATTCCCAATCACCCGAGCCTTGCGACACGCTTCAGTGGCCTCTAATGTCTCTAGGGAGATGGTATTTTGCCTTGTCCTTGGGCGTATGCCAATGGACTCCTGAGCTGCTTCAAGTGTTACGCGCTTGAAGGACTCCCACAGAGCAACTGGGTCCATTAGGTTGCTGGTCTGTCCAAGTGAAACACCTTAGGGTGGCCACTGGAGGGACGGGGTGTTTTGAAGTGGACCCGCAGGGTAGCCACAAGCAGCCTATGGTCGGTGCCACAGAACTCAGCACTCCGGTAAACCCTGCAGTTCTGGAGGATCCTCCATCGCATGCTGACAAGAATGTGGTCGATCTCCTTGGCCACATTACCCGTATCGCTGTACCAAGTCCAGCGATGCGGGTTGGAGCGCTGGTACCAGGAGCCAGAGATCCTCATTTTCTGGGACCTAGCAAAGTCCCGGAGAAGGAGGCTATTCTCGCTGCTGGGATCAGCTCCCAAGCCATGGGGGCCGACAGACATCTCGTAGCCAGCTCGGTCACAGCCGGATACCGCATTAAAGTCGCCCAGAACAATGTGAATGTCTTGCCGGGGGCAATCGTCTGCCACAGATGCGAGTTTGGCGTAGATCGCCTCTTTCACATCAGTTTTATATACATCGGTAGGAGCGTATACAGCAATAAGAGACAAGAAGCCAAAAGCATGCTTCAGTCTCAATGCCATGATACGCTCATCAACCGGTGTCACCTCGACTACCGCGGGCTAAAGTCGACTGGAGATGGCTATGGCTACACCCTGGAGGTGGTGACCATCGCTGCGGCCTGACCAGTAGTAGGTGTAACCACCCACACTGATCGTGCCGCTACCAGGTCTTCTCACCTCCGAGAGGGCAGCCACCTCAACTCCCAGTCGCTTCAATTCCCGCGATAGCAGAGGTAACCACTCATCCTGCCGCAAGGACCGGATGTTCCAAGCGCCTACCCAGAAAGCACGCCTGAGATTAAGCCTCGGGTGGTCACTCCGGGTGCACGCCACCTCTGCCGCCCCCGCCAACACAGCCCCAAATAAAGGGGGTCGGCAGGCTGTGGGACCGCCTATCCACCTGTGGGGTTCCCGAGGCTTTCCCCCCACAAGCTCATGGTGGGTTGGCGCTTGGCGGGGCGGTGGCGGGACGAGTAACTCTCGTTCCAATCCTGCCCCCGACATTTGCCCTCCCAGCGGGACCCACAGCCCGCCTTACTTGCTGGGTGGGAGGGACAACACCCCTCCCCCCAGCATTTCCATTTATAACGATCGTTGCCAGAGGGTCATTCTGGGGGGAGGAGGACTGGCAAGGCCCACCTATATATATATATATATATATATATATATATATATATATATATATATACATACATGCATATAAGTCTATATATATATATATATATATATAATATATATATATATTATATATATATATATATATATATATATATATATATATATATATATATATATATACACATGCATATAAGTTTAATATATATATATGTGGGGTGTGTGTGTGTGTGTGTGTGTGTGTGTGTGTGTGTGTGTTGTGTGTGTGTGTGTGTGTGTGCGCGCGTGTGTGCGTGCGTGCGTGCGTGCGTGTGTGTGTGCGTGCGTGCGTGCGTGTGTGTGTGTGTGTGCATACATTTACAGACACATACATACATACATATTTATACATATAAACATACTATATATATATTATATATATATATATATATATATAATATATATATATATATAATATATATATATATAAAAATATATATATATATATATATATATATATATATATATATATATATATATATATATATATATATAAATATATATATATATATATATATATATATAATATATATTAATATATATATATATATATATATATATATATATATATATATATATACATACAGACACACATGTATGTATGTACATGTATACATATATACACATGCATATACAGGGGATCTCTCCATTATTTGTCATTTAACTCTTTCATCTCTGAACTCAATTTTATTTCAACTTCCATCAATAGGGTTCCAAAAGGTTACATATATGGGTTAGGTAGTGAGTGCTGTAGTATACATGAACAGTACAAGTCCACTTTTCAGCCACCAAAACAGTTGATGCCCTTGCACCAGTACACCTTCAGGCACTGTTGGATATCAATTCTGATTTAGCACATTGGTGAACAGTGGCTGTTCCAAACCCACCCAAAGCTAAGCGTTGACATATGTTGACCATAGATGAAAATAATGAAAAGGAGTTAGAGTGGCAGAAGTGCTGTTGACATAAACACTTAAATGGCATTTTATTGAACCTGGAATGTGTGGCAATCCTCACCAATCCTCTTAAACCTTTCCTGAATCCTTTGCATGAAACCTGTTTGAAAATAAGGTAGAGATGATCAGTGTAAAAAGTGACGAACCCTTCCCATCTACTTATGAAAAGCCTGACCGTTATTCCTGTTGTCTCTATTATTCTTGTGGAGTGAGCAACATCCAGTATTTATACTTGTCATTTGTATTAACCTTCCTTAGATATAAATGTAGGTATTACTATTTTTTTGTAATATTTTAAGAATATATAGACTATATGTTTGAGTAAACCAGTGGAAATGATGGTTCCACATTACATCCTTTCATTGTGTATTCCTATGAAGATATTGTGTATCACTACTCTTTGTATAGCTAAAAGTTTGTCTTTACATTTTTATGTAGTTTCCTTAATAGTTGTCAAATTGAAGAGACAAATTTGCAACAAATTTGATTCAGCTGAAGAATGCTCACTTACTGCTGGTTCTCTTTCTTTTTTCAGGAGTGTTATGCCTAGTGAAAGGATGACTTCAACTGCCATCATGGATAACGTACATTTGAATGCAACATATGGTAACTCAGTGGAATTCATCGATACGAAGGATGAGAATGAGGAAGCCATCAGACAGAATCATTTCCGAAGTATTGATAAAGAAATTACTGAGGTTATACCTGAAGAGAGTGCTATCTATATAAAGACTGAAGATTCAGGTAATGTAAAAAGTGAGAGACCAGTGTTCAAAGAAGTCAAGAGTCTTAGCAAAGAAGCAGTTGATGAATGTGACATGGACATTTTGATGTGTGAAGATGTAGACCCATTGTTATCTAAGGATTGTGAGAGTAAGTGCTCATCAGATGGTGTTCAGGAAAGGGGTGAAGAGGCAACACAAGAAGTGGAAGCAATCGAGAAACATTTCCTTTGTGAAGTGTGTGGCATGAAATTCTCTTGTGAGAATGAGTTGTTGGAACACTCTGTAGTGCATACAAAAGGGAAGCTTTTTATATGTGACATTTGTCATAAGTCATTCTCTCAAAAATCTCATATAGTGTGCCACATGAGAGTACATACAAAGGAAAAGCCTTACATTTGTGAGATATGTAACAAGGCCTATTCTGTAAAATCAACACTAGATGGTCACATGAGAGTACATGCAAATGAGAAGCCTTATAACTGTAAAGTATGTAGTTATTCCTTTGCTTGGCAAAGTGATCTATCAAGACACATGAGAATTCATACAAAAGAGAGGCCATATAGTTGCGAGGTTTGCAATAGGGTATTCGCTGATAGCAGTAATCTCTCAAGACACATGAAAACGCACAGAAATGAGAGGCCTTATGGTTGTGATTTTTGCAACAAGGCTTTTTCTCAGAAATGTAATTTGTTGGCTCACATAAGGACACATACAAAGGAGAAGCCCTATATCTGCGGAGAATGCGGAAAGGCATTTTCACAGAAAAAAGGTTTAGAAGAGCACATAAGAACACACACAAAAG
>NC_051420.1:35261788-35279288 GCF_015228065.2 Penaeus monodon | reverse complement strand
TTAGTCTCAGAGCCATGGCTTTGGACTTGGCTGCAAAGATCTTTAGTACTGTCCTACAACACTCCTCAGATACAAGGTGCAGACAGCGCTGAGCTTTACTCAGGCAGTGTGGTCCAGTGGAGATGACTGCAAGATCGTCTGCATAGGAGATGATCTTGCACCCCACTGGGAGCTGTATGTTGAGGATGCATGACATCAGGGTGTTGAAAAGGGCTGGACTGAGGACCCCACCCTGAGATGTTCCATTTTCTAGAGGCATGTGCTATGGTAGGTGACCTTGGCATCTGACTTTGGCTGTTCTGTTCCTGAAATAGTCTCCTATCCAAGCCAAGAGCTTTACTCTGATTCGCTTCTGGATCTGGGTTTTCTGAATAACAAGAGGACTTGCTAATTCAAAAGCCTTCTCCAGGTCTAGGAATACTACCACAGAAGTGAGAGTGCTGATTGTGCTTAACAGCGTGGCTATGCTGTGTGCTGTGCTCATACCCATTGTCAACCCATGGAGGTGTTCATGTGGGAGTCCCATTTTCCATTGGAGTCGGTTTAGTTTAGCTTGCCCCTTTATCAACTATCCTCTTATGGTTTACCGACCCCGTGATCACGGGAACTGTACCCCCCTGCTCAACACTTTATAACACATCCGAACCTCTCAACTTTACACTTCCAAATGTTTTCCGCAATAGCCTCATCTCTGACCCTCTTCAGGTAGCTACTGAACTTGGTGGCCATTTTAGCCTAGTCCGTAGCAGCTTTCGCATTTCTCACTTCTCTTTTTAAAAAATCAGACAAATTACGCACTTTCATCTGCTTTTTCTTCTGAAATCTATTATGCATTACAGTTATGCTGCAATACACACAAAGGCCCTGACGGTATACATAACGACACCTTCCAACTACTTCCTTGTCCTTCTATCAATATTCTGTAACATATGGACGACTGGAAACTTTCCTTCCATTGGCGTGAAGTTCTTGTAGTACCTTTCTAAAAACCAAGCAAACCCGGTACCCTTCCTCAAGACTGCCTCATTGCTCATTGCTGTAATTGGATTAGTTTCAGCTGTACCACCAGGAATCCGGTCATCAATATACATAGATGATTCAACTATTTTTGCCTCTGGTTCTTCCATACCTGCTGTCCATCAGCTCCAGTCTGCAGTATCATCAATATCTTCTTGGGCTACCAACCATGGCTTTCGATTCTGTACCTCTAAATCCTTTTCCATACTTTTTTTCACGTTCATATATAGGTTCCCAGCCTCCACTCTTTCTATATGATGCTCCCATCCAATTTCGCCCTTCAGGCAACTTCCTTGATGTCTTTGCAAGATCATATGCTTTCCGTTAAAGAAAAACCCTGCCGTCACCTCAGACTCTTACCGACTTCTTCACATATATCCTGGGGTTCAGGCCGCAAAAGAAATCCTCCATCTCCATATTACCCTAACCCTTGATTACAGCTATTATATATTCTGCCTCTGCCTCCCTTCTCACTCACCTTGACACAATCCACCATTGTCTTTGATTAGCCCTAGGCGCCTCTCCATTTGAGAGCCTACTATCCTCTTCTCATTGTCGTGCCCTTTTTTCTCTAAGAAACTATGCTCGGTTTCACCTATTTCCCCCCCCCCCCCAATCCCTTGCCCGTTGTTGTCGTGGGGGGGCTTAGGAGGCGGAGACTGGGACCCAATGATGGGGAACTCCCCAACCTTGGGACTCAGCCCTCGACTCAACTAATTTTGCATGGTCTTTATTTTCCTTCCCACTTTTCGCTTCTGTCCCTTCACCAAACCCTTCTGCTATCCACCTCCTAAGGTGTGAGAGCCGTGCTGAAAGGATGAAAGGCTGACTTTGTGCCAGTCCTGAACGGCCTGAGGGAGCCATGGGCACGGTATTCCCCTGATTTAGTTATCAAGCCCTTACCCCTCAAGGGGATCCTGAGGGGTGGACCGTTTTTATCCCCAACATAATCCAGGCTTACCATGGCCAGTAATGAAACTTATCCCCACTATTAGGGAATGAGGCTTTCCCCTTTATCAAATAGCCCCAACGATGTAAACCCACCAGATTCCCTGACCCCAGGCTCTCCTTTGACCACGGCTCCGAACACTGCAATAACTACCCCCTCATCAATGCCTACTAGTACAGTAGCCAACAATCATCCCTTAAGGAACATTTCCACTCTCCCAGCAAGCTCAACTTCAACACCTCTACCCCCACAACCTCCAACATCAACCACCCGATCCTCCCTTATTAATCCCTTTACAGCCTTATTGCCCACCCCCCCATAACACTACCTCCCTCAACATACTCATCGTCACGCCCCCGCCCTTCGACTACCCCTATCACTACAACAATATTGAATACCCTCTTCAGCGCAGCCAAATGGGACCGATTTTTCGTGATCCCTCCCACAGCTCCCTACTCTGACAACACCCTTCTCTTTCAACAATGTCTCCAAAACAAGTAGGTAAAGTCTCTTTCCGTAGCCGACCCGACCGCTCCGTCTTGTCACAGTAACATCCGAAAACCAAGCTATAGCATTAACAAACTAACAGACCTATATGGTAAGCCATCCTTGCAGAACCCCATCCAACCCCTCAATACTGCCCCTATACAGTTTCAATCTCCCCAGCAAATTGCCCAATCTATGACAAAGATTGGTCAGATTGTGGAGAAGACTACTTGCCTGTCTCACAGACTATGATGCAACATCAGTACAATGCTACTCCATTCCCCCCAGAGGTCATCGAAAGAAACCCAATAACATAGCCAAAATTACCTTCCATAGACATGACCTTCCCTTTAACGTCTACATAGGAGGAGAATCCCTCCCTGTTCGTCCATACCAACCTCCTCCACGTCAGTGCCAAAATTGTTGGCGTCTAGGACACCCAGCCAAACATTGCCGTTCCACAGCCAGATGCCCACTATGTGCCCAACCTGGCCATACCCGATCTAACTGCTCTGCACAATCACGCACATGTGCCAACTGTGGCGGCCCCCATAATGTATTTTATAGGGGCTGTCCCACCTACAAATTTGAGTCTGAGGTAGCAACTCTCAGATTCAAACTTGGACTCACACTACGTGAAGCCAGACAAGAAGCACGTCGACGTGGTTTCTCTCTTACTCCTTACTCCAGTAATACTGCTCATTCTTCCAATTCTCCTAAACCCACCCACCCTACATCTAACCCCCCCTCTTCTACCTCCTACCTTCCCCGGTCAAACTCTTTTGCCATCCTAAATCCAGACACTCCAATCTACTACAGATATTTCAATCACCACTACAACCCCAACACCTTCCCCTCTCCCTCCTCGCACTACCCGTAACAAACAGAACAAACGTTCCAACCCCTCTTCCCCTACCACACAATCACCTCCACCTTCCTTTGCTCACATGCTTGAGACACCAGTCCTCTCTTCCCCACCTCACAAGAAATCCTTTATCCCCCAAAACTCCCCAACCAACTCCTCAGAAGAAACCATTGAAAATATTCAAGATTACCTAATGAAAACTGACACTCAACCTCCAAATCTTACAACTCCTGCTCCTTCCACACTCCAAGTAACTGCTGATATCCATCCTCCTCCTAACGATATCCCCCATACACCCAATCCTCTTACCCCCTCCCAACACAGCCCATCCCCCCGACCCCAACACAGCCCACATTAACCCTCCACCATCCCCTCTATCCCTTCCACTCCCCCCTGGGTACCCAACGTGAATCCCTTATGTCACAAGTATCCCCTTCCTCAGACCCTCCATCTCCTAATACCCCTCCTAGTAGAACACCAACTCCCACACCTCTCCCATCTCAGACCTCTCAATCCTTTTCCCACCCTCTAGCTGCTTCCCCCTCAAAATCCCCAACACGTACTACAATCTATATCAGTAAAGTATAATTATCCTTCACTGGAATATTCGCGGTTTCCGCTCCCACAGACCTGAACTTCATCATATCCTTTCCTCTTATAATCCATCTATTGTATGCCTTCAAGAAACCTTTCTTACACATCCTCCAATACCAATCCCCAATTATCGTTTTGTCTTCCCCACATTCCCTTATGTCTCATCCATACTTATCAATCAGAAAACACCTTATGTCACACCTCCCTTTCAAACCAATGTCCCTTGCACAGTTATCCGTATCTTCCTTCATCGTTGGATCACAGTGATTTCAGTCTACTTCTCCCCTTCCCACCCCATTGACTTTGTTGCTTTTGAAAATGTAATGTTCCCCTTTCAATCCCATACATCCTATTGTCGTGCCCACGTTTTGAAACAACCCGAACCTCTGCTTTCCCCCATCTATCCTCCCTTCACCGACCTCCCAACCTATCAGACATCCTTACAGAATCCCACACTTTCTGCTTCAACAACCTATTCTCTTTCCTCAAACGCATACATATCCTTCATCTAATCTAACTCCTTACCACACCCGACCCTAACCCTTTCACTCACCAATTCCTTTGCCCAGCTTAGACAACTAATCATTAACTCAACCACCCTTCCCTAACATTAACTATAGTGCTACATGACCTTAGATGTCTAGCACATTTCTCTTGCTTTTAACCATTAACCAACCATTCACCTATTTTCTCTTTTCGAGCTAACTGTCCCTCGATCCCTTCATACCTTTTCTTCCTCTCCTCATTTACCTCCCAACACAAACTATGCTATGCTTTCCCATTCACCCTTTCCTCATCTCTGAGCCTTTTGTCTTTCTGCCATTCTTTTCCTCCCTGGCTAATACCTTCCTCCCTTAATTACTCTTCTATTTTTCCTGATCCAACCAAATCAAACATACCTTCTGTCCTTCTCACACATTTTCTTGCATATATTTCAAATCACTACTCCAGTACTCATGACTATACAGATGGCTTCAAATCTATCTTGAGCACTAGTTTCACTGTAGTCTTTTCTCCTCACTTACAACTTTCACCTTCCTCTTGAATCAAGCATCCTTACAACAGAACTGTGTGCAATCCTCTTAACTTAACAAATCATGTCTTCCATCTCTTCCTCATCCTTCACCATCTCTACTGACTCATGCAACTTACTTAGTATCACTCATACATTCCATACACCCTAGCAACCTTAGAGTCTGTAAGATACAAGACCAGTTGTTCTATTTGTATACACGACAGCGATCAGATAAGCAATGAACAAGCAAATATCCCTGGCACAATCTGCCGCTTTTCACACATATCAGCCACTGACTACTACTCCCACTTCAGAACTTTCCTCTCTGACCTTTGTCAATCCTGGTCAAGTCTGACCACCAATAAACTGCAAACCATAAAACTTTCCATCTCTCGTTGGTCGGCCCCATATGCTGGGAAACTGCTCTTGCTGTTTTACAAATAGGTCATACCCGCCTCATGCATTCGTACCTCGTGTCACACAACCCAACTCTATGCTCCTCATGCAGTGTTCCTCCTTCAATCCCACATATCCTACTATTCTGCCCCTGCTTAGCTGAAGCCTGTACCCTGGCTTTTCCTTACTTGTCCTCTCTTCCCCGACTCCCCAGCCTGTGGAACATCCTCACTGAATCCTCTACCTTTTCAGTGGACAACTTGTTCCTCCTTAGGCTTATAAATACCCTCTGTTTGATCTAATCACCCTTTGTCTTTATTCCTTTCCCCTTCTATTAATCCTTATCCTGTACTATTTACTCCCCTTTTTTTCTTTTTACTCCTTTCACTGCCATACAATTAGACCTGATTCCCAGAGATATTAGGTTAGACAGAATCTAAGCACAGGGTCCCCTGGGAAGTTCAGAAATACAAGTTTGCCCGGGTGGGGGTAGGGCCAAAAATATGTGTCTGACATAGATGACTGAGATACCACTTGAAATCACATCAAATGTCTACTTATCAAATTTCCATCAACACTACATACGACAGACATTTTTTTTTAGGTGGAGAGGGCCTCATAATTAGATGAATGAGGTACCGGTCAAAAATCATGCTAAATGAACATGGGGGCCCCAAATTGGACACTTGCCCTGCCTAGGCTAGCGTAGATTTTGAAGATAGCAACTTTTACATGTTGAAGGACATCCTAGAGAAAAGAAATTGGCCAACTTCAGACACATTAATGCGTGGGTCATCCCTACTAGACCCCCAAATTGGACACATGCCCTACTTAGGCCAACCTAGATATAGGAAGTACCAGCTCCAATCAGTTCTAAATGAAGGAGGGTATATTTAGTAACATAAATTGACCAAATCCAGACATATTATTAAGTAGGTTTGCCATACCCTTAACATAGGGCCCTTGTCATATGATATTCTAGATAAGGGATTTACCACCTGCAATCAGTTTTAAATGAAACAAGACATATAAGATAATTACAGGCACATTATCGAGTGGGCCGGCCCAACCAATCCCCTGAATAGGCATTTTGCACCACCACCACCACCACCTCCTCCCTCCTCCCCTCCTCCTCCTCCTCCTCCTCCTCCTCCTCCTCCTCCTCCTCCTCCTCCTCCTCCTCTTCCTCCACCTCCTCCTCCTCCACCTACACCTCCTCCTCCTCCCTCCTCTCCACCTCCTCCACCTCCTCACCTCCTCCACCTCCACCTCCACCTCCTCCTCTTCCTCCTCCACCTCATCCACCTCAACCTTACACCACCCCCTCTCCTCCCCCTCCTCCTCCTCACCTACACCTCCACCTACACCTCCTCCTCCTCCACCTCCACCTCCTCCACTTCCTCCTCCACCTCTTCCACCTCCACCTCTACCACCACCTCTCCTCCTCCCCCTCCTTGCCCAAGCAAAGGCACAGGAAATAATCCCCGCAAAAGGACATTACACGGAGGCTTTTAGAATCACTGGGCTGAGATGTCACTTGTTGTTCAGTGTACGAAATGGAAGAAAGTCATGGCTATTGTATTTTTCTTCAGGGATGCCTTGAGAGGGAGGCAGTAATGTTGAGTTTTTTGTGGATTTTTATTTTCTTTCTTTATGAAGTCAGGTTTGTGAGTATGGATTGTTTGTTTGTTTCGCTGTTTGTCTGTGTCTTTTCTGTATACCTCTGTTATCTTTCTTCCTCTTCATCATTTCTCTCTTCTTTGACTCCCCCCCCCCCCTCTCTCTCTCTCTCTCTCTCTCTCTCTCTCTCTCTCTCTCTCTCTCTCTCTCTCTCTCTCTCTCGTTATCTCGCTTTTCCCTCTCGGCTCTCTCTCTCGTTATCTATGTCTCTCTCTCTCTCTTTTTCCCTCTCGTCTCTCTCCTTTTCTCTCTCTTCTCCTCCCCTTTCTCTCTGTCTGCCTTACTCTTACGTAAATATATGCATATAAACGTGTACATTAGTATATACAAACATATACACCTGAGTATATATGTACATGCACATAGAAAGAAAAAGAAAGAAAAAAAAAAAAAAAAAAAAAAAAAAAATTATATATATATATATATATATATATATATATATATATATATATATATATATATATATATATATATATATATATACATACAGATACATATATACATATAGATATATCCGTACATACATACACAGGCATATAGGCATACACACACACACACACACACACACACACACACACACACACACACACACACACACACACACACACACACACACACACACACACACACACACACACACACACACACACACACACACACACACCATAATATATATATATATATTATATATATATATATATATATATATATATATATATATATATATATATATGAATGTATATAGCACACATGTATATACATACACACATACCTACACTAAAACATACGAATGTATGTATATACACAGATACATACTACAACTAGACGAAGGAATTAGGAAAAAGATACTAACTGTACTCAAGTCGTGCAAATGGAAGGAATGGAGTATCGCAGAAAATGAAGGAACATGTGACAGAGGTGAAGAGAGGGGATAGGCTAATGACGTATATGGAGAATGTGCAATAAATTATGTAAGTAGATATGCACCAGTTAGGATCAACGGATTAAGAAAAGGAAGTTCTGAGAGAAACTAGAACTGAAATGTGGAGGAAAGTTGTGTTGGGGTATCTCTGAATAGTCATGGAAGAAGAGAATCAGGGAATTCGGAGGATACAGGAAGGCATGGGTTTGGAAATGTAAATGATGGTAAACGAATACCAGATCTGACAATCTCATTTGACCTGGCAATTGCAAATACTTACTTTGCCTTTAAGAGTGAGTGAAAGACGGAGCAAAGAGGCAAGAGTCCAAGAGCAAGATGCTAGAAAGGGCGAATGTAGCTGGAGTCCAAGACTGACGGAAGGAAAATGCAGAGATCTTGAGATGGGTGGCCAGGGAAGTGTCAGGAGAAACATCTGGAAAGCCACACACAACTAGAGAAGAAAGGTGGTGTAGAGAAGACACTAAAGATGCACTAAAGAAGAACAGCAACAAAGAAACTTGTTCTGCTTGGGAGCCAAGTAGAACAGGACGAGGTGGAGTACAGAAGAGCAAAGAAGTTAGCAAAGAAATCAAAGCAGAGGCACGCAGGGACCTGTATGAAGAGCTGGAAACATCTGAGGCAGAGAGCAAACTTACAGGAAAGCAAAGGATAGGAACAAGGTATCAAAGGACATACATCATGTAAGCAGATGAAGGATTCGAATGCGTGGGGCTAACGGATGAGAAAAAAAATACATGAGGGATGGAAGGAGTACCTTGAGGGTCTGTTGAATGAGGAGAACCCCCGAGACCATCATCATGATGGAACACCACATCAGGTCTTGCAGGACCTGTAGCGAGAGCTGAAGTGGTGACATCACTTAAAAGAAGGAAAACCAAGGCGGCTGGACCAGAAGAGATCCCGGTAGAAGGAAGGAGGGGCCTAGGGAGAAGTGGGAGTGGATTTATTGTGGAACTTAAAGTGGAAGATAAAAGAACAAGAATGGACACCAGAGGAGTGAAGAAAGAGTGTGCTGGTGCCAATCTTCAAGGAGAAAGGGGGTGCTCAAGAGTGCGGGAGCTACCCTGGAATGAGGTCGGTGTCACACACATTGAAGATGCGAGGCTGAGACAGGAGGTGGTGTCCAGAGGTCATTTGGGATTCATGCCTCGAAAGGGAAAAGCAAACCCAGTGTTGTATAAGGAGAAGCAAAAAGAACTTCACGTGGTATTTATAGATTTGGAGAAGGCCTGTAAGAGCAAACCGAGACAGGAACTGTGGAGATGTCTGAGAGAGAGAGGGCAGGGTTCCAAAATAGTATAAAAGATTAGTAACAAAATGCATAGGAATGCCAAGACACGGAGAGAAGCAGGTGTAACAGACAGTTTTATGTGGGGCCGCACCAGGGCTCTGCACTGAGCACCTTCCTCTTCAACATTTGGTGAGTTGACAGTGAGGGGCCACCATGGGACATGATGAAAGCCGATGACGAAGTTTTGATGGACGAGTCCAAATAAAAGTATCTGCTACGGGTAGAGCGAGGAAGTAGAGGGACAGGTGTCGGGCAGTGGTGGAGATTGGGGTATATGTTTTTAGAACTGCAAAAGATTTGATTGGAAGAGGCCGGGGTAGAAGTAGGATCTTGAAATGGAGGAGGAATAGATACGGGGTGGGAAGTAGAAACATCCGGGGAAGAAGGGGAAGGGCAGCATGAAAAGCAGCATTGGAATAGGGAGTAAGAAAAAATCTCATCGACGTGATTCCTGTCTGGCCTCACGTGGGGCCAAGTTTGAAACTGAGAGTTGCCACCTCAGACTCAGACTTGTAGGCAGGGCAGCCTTGATACAATTCATTAGGGGGGGGGCGGCACCCAACCGGCACATGTGCATTATTGTGCAGAGCGTCTTGATGTATCATGACCTGGTTGGGCACATGGAGGGTATGGGGTTTGTGGAGCGGCACTGTTTGGCAGGGTGGCGTAGACGCCAACAATTCTGGCACTGCCAGAGTGAAGGTTGATGGTCGGACATGGAGGGACTTTCCGCCAATGTAAACATTAGGGGTAGGATATGTTTTCGGAAGGTAACCTTGGCAATGGGGGGGCTTACGGCGGCCTCTAAGGGAATTATGTAGCATTGTACTGATATTGCATCATAGTCCACGAGGCAGGCGAGTAAGTCTTCTCCGCGACCTGACCAATTCTTGTCGCAGACAGGGCAGTTTGTCGGGGGAGATGGAGACGTTCTGGTACAAGTATTGAGGAAGGGATGAGGCAGGGCAGGAATGGGTTTGCCAGTGAAGTCAATTAGGGTAGATAATGATAGTTTTTTTAGGTATTGCTGGAAGAAGAGAGTTGTCAGAGTACGGGTCTGTAGAGGGGATCACAAAAAAAACGATCCCATTTGGCTGGGTTAAACAGAATTTCAAAAGGGTTCGTATAAGTGGGTTGCAGAAGGACGGGGACGTGTGGAAGAGGGAGTAGTGTTGAAAGAGGTATTACTGCGAGGTAGACAACAAGGCTGCAGAGTGGTAATAAGGGAGGAAGGGGTAGTAGATGAAGAAAGCTGTGGAGGTGGAGGAGATAAAGTGAAGGATGTTGGGAAATGAGGAATGTTTTCTGGAGGTTGAGTAATGACTTGGGTGGATGATTCGGACTGGACTGAGTTGATAGTAGGAGGGCATAGTTGTAGTGTTCTGAGTCTTGGACAGTTATAAGAAAAGCTCAAATCATCTCACTTACCTCATTCCTTAGTATATATAACTCACACCTGATATATGTCTCGCATTATTTATCAACTGTGTTACCTATAAGAAACATCCGTTCGTTATCTAAATGAAAAATGCGTCTAGAAATCTGAAAGGCATGTTAAACATTCATCCGCTTGTCAGCCATTTGCAATGTGGATGGTAACGAAACCACTACGTCATGATGGTATACTATCATAGAATTTTAATTCATGCAAAAATCAAAGAATGCATAGAATTTCTCCTACAAAACCGCTTTTAAATATCCCTGAATAAATGAAACATACTATTTTTTCACTAAATGTCCTAGTAAAGGTCGTCTTCTACGGCGGCAATTACGTTATGAGTGTGTGAGTATATAAAGATAAATAGATAGATAAATATATATAAATAGATAGATAGATAAATATCTATAGATAGATAGAGATAAATATCTAAAGATAGATAGACACACACACACACACACACACCATACATATATATATATAATATATATATAATATATATATATATATATATAAATTATATATCATATATATATACATATATATATACATATATAATATACATATATATATACATATATATATACTATATATATAATATATATATATATATATATATATATATATATATATATATAGTTGTGTGTGTGTGTGTGTGTGTGTGTGTGTGTGTGTGTGTGTGTGTGTGTGTGAAGGTCAGGGAGTCGGAAAATTAAATTAATCTTTGTGCAAGCTCTCTCACTGGCCTGGGCCCCCACCAGTTACCTTCTTATGGATCACCTCTTTGATTCAGGTCTATGGTTAGGGATGAATACAAAAAAAAACATTTCACTATTACAATTTATTGAATAAATATGTACAAAAAAAGACCTTGAGTAAATACGTACAACCACAAAAGAGACAACCTACCTACAGCTACCTAATACCTCCCCCTTAAAATACTTTTGAATAGTGACCTTAAGATTCCGCATCGACATTGAATCATTTGTGAACAGTTTCACACACCATTTTCTATAGGTCGTACACTCACCACAAACACCACATTGCAAAACTGCTCACGCTTTGGCACTGGCACATATATCGGAGCGTAGCTAGTAGTTCACGAGTGTTTGTTGTTCTGTCGTCACTCACGTCGGCGCCGTACTCATCTTCGTACGCACCTGCTTCTACACCTCCGTCCCTGTTAATAAATCTCATGAAATCCCATTTTTTCCATATTCATTATCTAACCACTTCATCTCATTAGACATGATTTCATGACCTCACATGATGTCTCACATGATTCTTACCGAGGATTGCAAGTTGGCTATGTGCGACTCTCTCGGGCGAGTCGGACGACCTCCGTGCCAATCACGTCACACTCGTTAACCCTGGTTAACCCATATTTCACCCACACTGCTATTTTATATTATTTCCAAGTCACTTATTTGTCACTATTGCATGTATTATTATTAACTATCACATTTTACTAGCTTACCAATATTTAGGACCAATCAGGCGTAAGGAACCCTCAGGTGAGTGGCTTGTTCCTGTGGCTAAGCTCAGGCGGGAAATGCTTGCCTTGTTCCTCGCCACGTCTCACCTCGTTCTATAGGTGGCGCCACTTTACATTTTATTTCATTATCTTTTTCAGGTTACTTTTCACTGACCCTTTAGAAATCAATTATATTATTTTCTATTTTCCTATTTTTGTTTTTCATTATTTGGTCACGTTAGAGGTTCACAACCGCCGACCTCTCGGATGAGAGGCCGACACGTTACCACTGTACTAGCTCGGAGGCTATAAGACTAGAGCTACATAGAGGTGTATATATACATGTAGTAGGCGGTCAGGTCACGTCGATAATCAGGTGTGCGACGACCTTGGCTAGTTCATGGCTCCCTGTTGCGGTGTTGTTAGTTGTGTGTATGAACTCCGCTTCAACCATCTTCCTTTGTCGTGGGGCAGACCTTGATTAATAATGGAGGCCTGGGACCACTTGGGGAGATGGCCGTCGGAGTCGACGTGAACAACGAAGGCGCTTCTCTTATCGTGTCGTCGGAGGGCGCTGCGGTGTTGGTCGATTCGTTGTTCGTGGATAAGGATAAGTCCGATATGCGAAGCTTGGCCTCGCCCGGGCTATGCCATGAAGGGAGCCCGGCCTGTGTCGACTAATGCCGACTCGCTCACGTGTGTCAGCTGGTGCTGACTCGGCTGAACCTAGTCCTTACCCGCCGTGGTGCCCAGCCACAGCAGTGACCTCCAGGCGGCAATTGCAACTTCTCGCGCCTGGGCGGGGCGCGAACCGCCGACCCCTCGGATGAGAGGCCGACACGTTACCATTGTACTAGCCCGGAGGCTATTTGTTCGTGGAGGGCACGTCCTGTCTCGCTTATGTAAACCTTATCGCAGCCTACGCAAGGTATGCTATACACCTGGCTGCGAGGTCTGTTGTGGCCTGATTACTGTTCCCTGACGATGACTCCGATCTTCTTGCCAGAGGTGGTAGTTATCTTCATTCGAACGAGTCAAATTCCACGTAGAAGCGGATGAGTGCAACATAATCATCTCTCGGCAGCGGTAGTTCATCCTCGTCCATTCCAGTCAGCGTTCTTTTTGCAGCTTCGATGGCCCCGTTAATCGGTACGTTGGTGAAAAGCGATTTGACGTCGAAGCTAACCAGCTTTTTGCATCTCATCCCGACATTTTGCAGTTTGGCCATCATATCGGTGGTGTATGTATGTATGTATGTATATATATATATATATATATATATATATATATATATATATATATATATATATATATATGTATAATATATTTATATTATGATATATATATATATTTTATATATATATATATATATTTGTGTGTGTGTGTGTCTGTGTGTGTGTGTGTGTGTATGTATATATATGTGTGTGTGTGTGTGTGTGTGTGTGTGTGTGTGTGTGTAAGAGCCGGAATGATGGGCCCTACAAGAGTATGGTAGGTGGCGAGCTTAGGGTATAAGGTAGACAACCAAGACGTCTTGACTCCTTTATTGTAGAGTAATGATGGAGTGCGGCCGTTCCTGGGAGCGAGTGTTGCTCCTTGGCTCCGCGCAGGGAGTCTGCCTGTCATCTCCTACTGTGGTATAAAGATGGGTATAAATCACGTGCTTAACATATGACAATCCTGGGTTACAATATATATATATATGAAAAGAGAAACAGCCACAGTAGAAAAAGAAACTAAACCGTAACGTTTCGAACTCTTCACGAGTTCCTCTTCAGACGAATAAAATCGAAATGGATACAAGGAGATAATTTTGGCAAGTATATATAGTGATAGAGAGACAGGACGAACAAGAGCTGAATCAGGTCTCAGGAGGGTCAAGGTCGTAGAGTCTGGGGAAGGCTTTGCTAACTAACGAGGAGGTAAGATCATCCAGGCCCATTGACCAGCACTCAAGTTGAAATTAGGCATTTTTCTAATTAAAAGAGATTCTAACATTTTTCTTTCGTACGAATTTGGCTGATTTATGAATTAATTTAGCGTTTTCCAGTTAAGCCGGTGACCTTCATCCGTAAATGAACGAAACACGCATTTGATTCTCTAGCAAATCTAACATCACGCTGATGTTCATTAATTCTTTTCTCAAAAGCTCTACCGGTCTCACCTATGTAAAACTTGGGGCAATCTTTACAAGGTATAGTGTAAATACCGGGAGAAGTCTCAAGAGCACCGCTAGCCGCATTGTGTTTACTAAAGTATTACGCAACGTATTCGGATATGTAAAGACAATGTCAATGCCAGCGCCTTTAAACATGTGCCGTTTTTCATCGAGGGACGGGTTATACGGAACAATTAATAGATTACTGGCACTATCCTGTTGAGAATTACGGGAATGAGTATAAAATTTCCATCTCGCAGATGAGTGTGCCTGATTTAAGAAGAAACGGGGATATCCTAATTTCGAAAAAGTTTCAAAAATGACGTCAAGCTCCCGATCAATAAACTCATTGTCACAGATTCTATATGCCCTAAGAAACATGGAAACATGGACGTGATAAGATCCCTATTCCGGTCAATTGCTTTATTGATCTCATTCGTTTGTGCGTCACGAATAATGTCTTTACTTTTGACGGCAAATTCTATAAACAAATCAATGGTTTCACGATGGGAAGACGCTTAAGCCGGTTCTTGCGAATTTATATATGGAGATGTTTGAATCTGAGCTCCTTCCGTCGATTCTCCCCCCCGACACGATTGGTTTCGTTATGTTGATGATGTATTTTCTATGTGGCAAGCGAACCGTTCAGATTTCGATGATTTTCTCAGTAAACTCAACAACCTCGCGCGTACTATCAATTTTAAAGTAGAATGGGAAGATTCAGGGAAATTACCATTTCTCGACATACTGTTATTCAATGTAAATGGCTCCCTTAAATTTTCGGTTTACCGTAAACCCACTCACACCGCTAATTATCTTCATTTTTTCTCGAATCACCCGTTATATGTTAAAAAGTCAGTAGTCTCGTCCATGTTTCTTAGGGCATATAGAATTTGTGACAATGAGTTTTTTGATCGGGAGCTTGACGTCATTTTTGAAACTTTTTCGAAATTAGGATATCCCCGTTTCTTCTTAAATCAGGCACACTCATCTGCGAGATGGAAATTTTATACTCATTCCCGTAATTCTCAACAGGATAGTGCCAGTAATCTATTCATTGTTCCGTATAACCCGTCCCTCGATGAAAAAACGGCACATGTTTAAAGGCGCTGGTATTGACATTGTCTTTACATATCCGAATACGTTGCGTAATACTTTAGTGAAACACAATGCGGCTAGCGGTGCTCTTGAGACTTCTCCCGGTATTTACACTATACCTTGTAAAGATTGCCCCAAGTTTTACATAGGTGAGACCGGTAGAGCTTTTGAGAAAAAAAAATAATGAACATAAGCGTGATGTTAGATTTGCTAGAGAATCAAATGCGTGTTTCGTTCATTTACGGGATGAAGGTCACCGGCTTAACTGGAAAAACGCTAAATTAATTCATAAATCAGCCAATTCGTACGAAAGAAAAATGTTAGAATCTCTTTTAATTAGAAAAATGCCTAATTTCAACTTGAGTGCTGGTCAATGGGGCCTGGATGATCTTACCTCCTCGTTAGTTAGCAAAGCCTTCCCCAGACTCTACGACCTTGACCCTCCTGAGACCTGATTCAGCTCTTGTTCGTCCTGTCTCTCTATCACTATATATACTTGCCAAAATTATCTCCTTGTATCCATTTCGATTTTATTCGTCTGAAGAGGAACTCGTGAAGAGTTCGAAACGTTACGGTTTAGTTTCTTTTTCTACTGTGGCTGTTTCTCTTTTCATCTTTGTGTACACGTTACTGTGTTTGTGTTTGTGGTTATATATATATATATATATATATATATATATATATATATATATATATATATATATATATATATATATATATGTGTGTGTGTGTGTGTGTGTGTGTGTGTGTGTGTGTGTGTGTGTCTGTGTGTGTGTGCGTATATATATATGTCTGTGTGTGTGTATAGATAGCTGTTGGCTGGACACATGGTCCTGTCAACTGTACCCCATGATCCGGCGAAGGGACTTGTTACAAAATGCATGAGACAAGACTCCAAGGCACTGGATAGCGTCCAGGTTTCGTTTCCATACAGCAAAACTGGTAGTATCAAGGCCTTGAAGACACGTAGCTTGGTCCTTCTGCATAGGTACAGACATCTCCAAATGCTCTTGTTGATCAAGTTCATGGCTCCTGCTGCCAGACCAATCCATCTCCCGACTTCTTGGTCTGACAGCTCAGAGATATAGACTATGCTACCAAGACACGCAAAGCTCTCTGTGACTTCAACTCCTCAAGCATGGATCAACTGAACGGGTTCCCCTAATAGGGCCCCCCAAACTCTGAATCTTGGTTTTTGTCCAGGAGACTCTAGACCACAGGCTTCTCCTCACTGTTAAATGCATCAAGAACAGTGATTCCAGAGACTAGGTAAAGATCTGAGACCTTGATATTGCTCAGTGTTGCTCCACACTGACTTTGGATAGTAGCTCTGCCCATTATCCAGTCCATGCAGGTGTTGAAATGTGTTGGTGCAAGGACACAGCCTTGCTTCACCCCTGAATTAACAGGGAAGAAGTTTGACTGGCTCCCATCACACTTTACAGCACTTACAGTACCATTATATAGGTTTGCTATTAGGCCAATATTCAGTGTCGAACTTCCCCTGAGTCTCAGGATCTCCCATAGCAATTCACGATACACCGAGTCAAACGCCTTCTTGAGGTCGATGTAGGCAGCAAGCAAACCCACGACCAAACTCATGACGGTGTTCTACAATTACCCGGAGCACTAGGATACGGTCTATTGTGGACTTGCCAGGGGTGAATCAGACTGCCAGTCTTGTGCTTAGTAGGTGGTCACAGATTTGCTTCAGAGGAACTAGAGTGAAAACCTTATACTGAGCATGTAATACCACGGTAGTTGCTGCAGTCCCAACGATTCCTTTTCCCCTTCCAGAGAGGAATGACCACGCCCCTCAACAGGTCAGGGGAATGGTACCAGACTGCCAAATGGCAGTCAGACTGCATGCACGCCCCATGCCATAGGTTCACCCCCAACCTTTAGCAGTTTAGCAGGGATATCACATATGCCTGCAGCTTCCCACCCTTCGCTAGAAATCGCCATCCTAACTCAGTTAGGGTAGGATGAGTAGGTCTAGCACAAGTATTGTGATACACCTGCATCCAAGCTGACTGTTGGAGGGTCTACCGGTACGCTGCTCAAAATATCAGCCCCAAAATTCAGAGCGGATTTTA
>NC_051420.1:35250054-35261688 GCF_015228065.2 Penaeus monodon | reverse complement strand
CATATTATTATTATATATTATATATTATAATATATAAATATATATATATATATAATATATATATAATATTATATATATATATATATATATATAATGCAGTGTTTACATTTTCCTCTGCTGTGATGTATACAGTTTCCCTAATTTTTCTTTTCTGTTTGTTCAATCCTACATGGATTATTTCTGTTTCCTTCCAGTTTGGTAGATAAGCTGCATCCAGATTCACTACCATGGTGTTGAAAGTCCTGTCATGATGTACATCAGCTTGATGTTTGCTGATTCTGGTGTCAAAACCACATCCAGTTTCATCATCTGCTGCAGGGTATGCAATATAAAGGGCTGTTGGGGCTGATGAGTGGCATTTTGTCTCACAATATGAGACAGCTGCCCACGGTATATGTATATGTACACATATTTAAGTTGTGATTAATCCTTTATGTCCAAAAGATGTAAGGACATTTTGTTTACTTTTATGATTTTATAGACACTTTGGCATTTGATAGTTTTTTTCCTACTTGAATTGATGTGCACAGATTAAATATTGGCTAAATTATATCTTACCAAGATTCAGCTGTGTTGTCATCTTTAATGTTGATATTTTATTCATATGAACATGGAAAAGTAAAAGGTTTCTAAAAGTGGTGCCAATAGCAGTATATAGACAAAAATGATTTATTTTATTTCAGTAATTAATTGGAAGTTGAAATATTGATGTTTATAAAATTCTTTTGCAGCCATTGCTGGGACTAGGGAGTAATTTCGGCTACCATCATGCAGGACTCGGGTTTGTATAGGAAAAAGCTTGACAGCACTTGTGAATTCACTACCATTAAAGAAGAGAATGTTAAAGATATTGATGAGAAGGATTACCAGGTAGTAAAAAAATCTATTAATTATATAGAACAAGATGATACTATCAATATCAAGACTGAATATGAAAGTTCAGTGTCTAAAGAAGTTAAAAGTTGTATTGAGAAATCAGTGAAAAAATATTCTGAAGAGGATTTTGATGAAGAGAATGTGACCTCTATAAAGACTGAATATAAATGTTCAGTATCTGAAGATGCCAAAAGTCTTGGAAGAGTATCAATTAAAAATGACCCAAAAGAAACAGTAGAGCATGCAGATGAAGAAAATATTATCTATATAAAGACTGCAGGAAAGGTAGATGTAAAACATGAAAATCCATTGTATGAGAAATTCAAAATTCAAGGAGAAGCAGTTGACACTGACTCTGACATTTTGATGTGTGAAGATATAGATCCATTGTCATCAGCAGTGCCATTTTTAGCAGAAACTTGTAAGAACACATGCTCATCAGAGGGTCAGGTAACACAAGAGAAAGGTGATAAAGAGGAAACACACAGAAAAATGGATGCAATAGGGAAAAGTTATGTTTGTGACATATGTGAGAAGAGTTTCAACAAAAAAAGTAAAATAGTAGAACATATGAGAGTGCATACAAAAGAGAAACCTTTTAGATGTGAGGTTTGCACTAGAGCATTTGCTCAGAAAAATAATCTCATTGCACACAAGAGAGTACATACAGACGAGAAACCATATATATGTGAGATATGTGGTCGTGCATTCTCTCTGAAGACCACTCTTGTTAAGCACATGAAAGTACATACAAAAGAGAAGCCTCACGAATGTCAGGTTTGTTGTAAAGCATTTGCTCACAAGTGTGATCTAAAGCAGCATATGAGAGTTCATACAAAGGAGAAGCCTTATGTTTGTGATATATGTAGCAAGGCTTTTACTGTGCATACTAATCTAGTTTTCCACATGAGAATACATACACAGGAGAAGCCATATATCTGTCCAGTTTGCAACAAAGGATTTTCACGAAAACAATTTCAAGTGGACCACATGAGAGTACATACAAAAGAGAAGCCTTTCACCTGTAAGATATGTAGTAAGTCCTATACATATAGACATAATTTGGTGAAACATACACACGTACATACAAAAGATTAGCCTTATCTGTGAGGTATGCAGTATGTCAGCCATTTTTATTATTATTATTATATTAATAATAATAATAATAATTATAATAATAGTAATAATAATTATTATAACCAGAGCAGCCTGTGTCCAGCTTATCTGAATGTGTCCTTGATAAGGAAAATGTGATTTAGTCCTTTAGATTAACAACAAAAAAACAATGAAATGAGATATACAATTTTATACATGTAGATTTTCAGGCTTTATGTAAGTAGTTTGAATGTGGGAATGTAAGCCACAGGTCAGACTGTAAAGTTCAACATGTCTTACAAAAGCTCTCCCCAATTTTTTTTTTTATATAAAAAGAATGCTAAGCTCTATTGTTTCCCTTGAACCAGGGGGTGGGATTGTAAATATAATATATATATATATATATATATATATATTATATATAATATATATATATAATATATATATATAATATATATATATAATTATATATATTTTAATTTTTATATATATATATATATAATTATATATATAATTATAAAGATTAAGATTTTAAAAATTAAAATTCAAAATATATATAAAATTTTATATAATATATATATTATATAAAATATATATATATATATAGAATATATATAAACAATGTCAAATATAAATATGATGTTGGAATTCAACATCAAGTGTTAAAACATTATATACATGGAGACACATTGTGATAATGAGTTCACTTGATATACGGGGAAAATAAACAGGGAGTAAATGTGTTTGTTGTTATTTGGTGCCTATTCATAATTACATCATCCAAGACCCCTTTTACCAAATGCTCTCCAACATCCAAACAAAAATCCAAGTTAATACATCCATGTGGAAACAGGTGTTATAACAGTCCATTCTCTTGTGATTCCAAATAATGATAAATCATTGCAACTATATATTACTATGTTTCTCTGAACAGATTAGAAAATAAGTAGACAATAAAAACTAATTATACATGAAGTAAAAACAGTATATCAGGAGTTATATTTTATGTATTTTATTTGTATGAATGTCGGCATTTGACCCCAAACTACAAGGAGCCCCAAGCATTTAGCAACACCTTTTTCACTGACAGGTGTATTGATATCGACACACACGCACACATATATACATTATATATATATATATAATATTAAATATATATATTTTATATATTTTATATATTATAAAATTTTATACCATATATATATATATATAATATATGTATATATTATATATTATATATATATAATATTATATACATTAAATATATATATATAATTATATATATATTTTTAATATATATAAAATATTATTTTTAATATATATATATTATTTTGTATATATTTTGGGTGTGTGTGTGTTTTTGTATATTACATTATATATTGTATATATTAAATAAATAAATATATATAATATATGTGTATATATATTATATTATATATATTATGTATTATTTTATGTATTATAAAAAAATAAATATAATGCATATATTTTGCATATGCATATTTATATACACACATACACACACACATACAAACACATACAAACACACACTCCCAACACACACACACCCCACACAACCACACACACACACACCCCAACACACACACACCCCACACACACACACAACACACACACACCACCACACACACCCCACACACACACACCCCACACACACACACAAACACACACACATACACATGCACACACACATATATACATATACAATGGGGAAGTCCTTCAAGCACAAAACACTCGAGCAGCCCAGAGCCCACGGGCATCCCGCCAAGGGCAAAGCACAATTTCATCTCCCTGGAAAACATTGGAGGCCATGAACGTGTCGCAAGGCTTGGCTGAATGGCAGTCAGGCCTTGCATCGCTCTTTACTGCGTAGGCTCAGACACTTCTGAGGAGGGACAAGGATCAGTACGTCAGGAATCTTGCTGAGGAGGTTGAAGGCCATTTTTTTTTTAAAAAACCTTCAAACTGCCTACCAAGCCCTGAGAAAGCTAAACTCTAAGCCCTCCTCGCAGATGACTACAATCCGCTCCTGAATGTTTGGCTGAGTTTTTTGAGCAGCTGTACCAGGTAGACCCTCCAACAGTCAGCTTGGGTGCAGGTGGTATCACAATACTTGTGCTAGACCTACTCACCTACCCTACTGAGGTTAGGATGGCGATTTCTAAGCAGAAGGGTGGGAAAGCTGCAGGATATGGGGATATCCCCGCAAACTGCTAAAGGTTGGGGGTACCTATGGCATGGGGCGTGCATGCAGTCTTGACTGCCATTTTGGCAGTCTGGTACCATTCCCCTGACCTGGTGAGGGGCGGGGGTCATTCCTCTCTGGAAGGGAAAAGGAATCGTTGGGACTGCAGCAACTACCGTGGTATTACATTGCTCAGTATAAGGTTTTCACTCTAGTTCCTCTGAAGCAAATCTGTGACCACCTACTAAAGCACAAGACTGGAGGGAGTCTGGATTCACCCCTGGCAAGTCCACAATAGACCGATCCTAGTGCTCCGGGTAATTGTAGAACACCGTCATGATTTGGTCGCCCCCCCAAGGGGTACAGTTGACAGGACCATGTGTCCAGCCAACAGCTATCTATACACACACACAGACATATATATATACGCACACACACAACACACACACACAACAACACACACACACCCCACAACACACACACACATATATATTATATATATATATACTATATATATATATATATATATTTTATATATATATATATATATATATATAAAAACCACAAACACAAACACAGTAACGTGTACACAAATATGAAAAGAGAAACAGCCACAGTAGAAAAAGAAACTAAACCGTAACGTTTCGAACTCTTCACGAGTTCCTCTTCAGACGAATAAAATCGAAATGGATACAAGGAGATAATTTTGGCAAGTATATATAGTGATAGAGAGACAGGACGAACAAGAGCTGAATCAGGTCTCAGGAGGGTCAAGGTCGTAGAGTCTGGGGAAGGCTTTGCTAACAAACGAGGAGGTAAGATCATCCAGGCCCCATTGACCAGCATCAAGTTGAAATTAGGCTTTTTTCTAATTAAAAGAGATTCTAACATTTTTCTTTCGTACGAATTGCTGATTTATGAATTAAATTTTAGCGTTTTTCCAGTTAAGGCCGGGTGACCTTCATCCCGTAAATGAACGAAACACGCATTTGATTCTCTAGCAAATCTAACATCACGCTGATGTTCATTAATTCTTTTCTCAAAAGCTCTACCGGTCTCACCTATGTAAAACTTGGGGCAATTTTTAAAAGGGTATAGTGTAAATACCGGAGAAGTCTCAAGAGCACCGCTAGCCGCATTGTTGTTTTATAAAGTTTTACGCAACGTATTCGGATATGTAAAGACAATGTCAATCCCAGCGCCTTTAAACATGTGCCGTTTTTCATCGGGGGACGGGTTATACGGAAAATTAATAGATTACTGGCACATCCTGTTGAGAATTACGGGAATGAGTAAAAAATTTTCCCATCTCGCAGATGAGTGTGCCTGTTTTTAAGAAGAACGGGGATATCCTAATTTCGAAAAAGTTTCAAAAATGAGTCAAGCTCCCGATCAATAAAACTCATTTGTCACAGATTCTATATGCCCTAAGAAACATGGACGAGACTACTGATTTTTTAACATATAACGGGTGATTCGAGAAAAAATGAAGATAATTTAGCGGTGTGAGGGGGTTTACGGTAAACCGAAAATTTAAGGGAGCCATTTACTTTGAATAACAGTATGTCGAGAAAGGGGTAATTTCCCTGAATCTTCCCATTTACTTTAAAATTGATAGTACGCGCGAGGTTGTTGAGTTTACTGAGAAATCATCGAAATCTGAACGGTTCTCTTGCCACATAGAAAATACATCATCAACATAACGAAACCAAATGTGTCGGGGGGGAGAATCGACGGAAGGAGCTCAGATTCAAACATCTCCTATATAAATTCGAAAGGGAACCGGCTGTAAGCTACTTCCCATCGCGATCCATGATTTGTTTATAAAATTCGCCGTCAAAAGAAAAGACATTATTCGTGACGCACAACCGAATGAGATCAAAAAAGAAATTGACCGGAATGGGGATCTTATCACGTCCATTTTTCCCAATGTTTCTTAGGGCATATAGAATCTGTGACAATGAGTTTATTGATCGGGAGCTTGACGTCATTTTGAAACTTTTTCGAAATTAGGATATCCCCGTTTCTTCTTAAATCAGGCACACTCGTCTGCGAGATGGAAATTTTTAACTCATTCCCGTAATACTCAACAGGACAGTGTCAGTAGTCTATTAATTGTTCCGTATACCCCTCCCTCGATGAAAAACGGAACAGTTTAAAGGCGCTGGGATTGACATTGTCTTTACATATCGAATACGTTGCGTAATACTTTAGTAAAACACAATGCGGCTAGCGGTGCTCTTGAGACTTCTCCCGGTATTTACACTATACCTTGTAAAAATTGCCCCAAGTTTTACATAGGTGAGACCGGTTTAAGCTTTTGAGAAAAGAATTAATGAACATCAGCGTGATGGTTTAGATTTGCTAGAGAATCAAATGCGTGTTTCGTTCATTTACGGGATGAAGGTCACCGGCTTAACTGGAAAACGCTAAATTTAAATTTATAAATCAGCCAATTTGTACGAAAGAAAAATGTTAGAATCTCTTTTAATTAGAAAAATGCCTAATTTCAACTTGAGTGCTGGTCAATGGGCCTGGATGATCTTACCTCCTCGTTAGTTAGCAAAGCCTTCCCCAGACTCTACGACCTTGACCCTCCTGAGACCCGATTCAGCTCTTGTTCGTCCTGTTCCTCTATCACTATATATACTTGCCCAAAATTATCTCCTTGTATCCATTTCGATTTTATTCGTCTGAAGAGGAACTCGTGAAGAGTTCGAAACGTTACGGTTTAGTTTCTTTTTCTACTGTGGCTGTTTTTCTTTTCATATATATATATATTGTAACCCAGGATTGTCATATGTTAAGCCACGTGATTTATACCCATCTTTATACACTGTAGGAGATGAGAAGCAGAAATCCCTGCGAGGAGCCAAGGAGCAACACTCGCTCCAGGAACGGCCGCACTCCATCATTACTCTACAATAAAGGAGTCAAGACGTTTTGGTTGTCTACCTTATACCCTAAGCTCGCCACCTACCATACTCTTGTAGGGCCCATCCATTCCGGCTCTTACACACACACACACACACACACACACACACACACACGCACACACACACACACACACACACACACATATATATACATACACACACACACACACACAGACACACACACACGTAAATAATTTAAAATATATATAATAATATATTTAATATATAATATATAAAAAATATAATAAATATTTTATATAATATATATATATATATATATATATATATATATATATATATACATACAACATATATACATACATACATACATACCACCACCGATATGATTGGCCAACTGCAAAATGTCGGATGAGATGCAAAAAGCTGGTTAGCTTCGACGTCAAATCGCTTTTCACCAAACGTACCGATTAACGGGGCCATCGAAGCTGCAAAAAGAACGCTGACTGGAATGGACGAGGATGAACTACCGCTGCCGAGAGATGATTATGTTGCACTCATCCGCTTCTACGTGGAATTTGACTCGTTCGAATGAAGATAACTACCACCTCTGGCAAGAAGATCGGAGTCATCGTCAGGGAACAGTAATCAGGCCACAACAGACCTCGCAGCCTGGTGTATAGCATACCTTGCGTAGGCTGCGATAAGGTTTACATAAGCGAGACAGGACGTGCCCTCCACGAACAAATAGCCTCCGGGCTAGTACAAGGGTAACGTGTCGGCCTCTCATCCGAGGGGTCGGCGGTTCGCGCCCCGCCCAGGCGCGAGAAGTTGCAATTGCCGCCTGGAGGTCACTGCTGTGGCTGGGCACCACGGCGGGTAAGGACTAGGTTCAGCCGAGTCAGCACCAGCTGACACACGTGAGCGAGTCGGCATTAGTCGACACAGGCTGGGCTCCCTTCATGGCATAGCCCGGGCGAGGCCAAGCTTCGCATATCGGACTTATCCTTATCCACGAACAACGAATCGACCAACACCGCAGCGCCCTCCGACGACACGATAAGAGAAGCGCCTTCGTTGGGTTCACGTCGACTCCGACGGCCATCTCCCCAAGTGGTCCCAGGCCTCCATTATTAATCAAGGTCTGCCCCCACGACAAAGGAAGATGGTTGAAGCGGAGTTCATACACACAACTAACAACACCGCAACAGGGAGCCATGAACTAGCCAAGGTCGTCGCACACCTGATTATCGACGTGACCTGACCGCCTGCTACATGTATATATACACCTCTATGTAGCTCTAGTCTTATAGCCTCCGAGCTAGTACAGTGGTAACGTGTCGGCCTCTCATCCGAGAGGTCGGCGGTTGTGAACCTCTAACGTGACCAAATAATGAAAAACAAAAATAGGAAAATAGAAAATAATATAATTGATTTCTAAAGGGTCAGTGAAAAGTAACCTGAAAAAGATAATGAAATAAAATGTAAAGTGGCGCCACCTATAGAACGGGGTGAGACGTGGCGAGGAAAAAGGGCAAGCATTTCCCGCCTGAGCTTAGCCACAGGAACAAGCCACTCACCTGAGGGTTCCTTACGCCTGATTGGTCCTAAATATTGGTAAGCTAGTAAAATGTGATAGTTAATAATAATACATGCAATAGTGACAAATAAGTGACTTGGAAATAATATAAAATAGCAGTGTGGGTGAAATATGGGTTAACCAGGGTTAACGAGTGTGACGTGATTGGCACGGAGGTCGTCCGACTCGCCCGAGGGAGTCGCACATAGCCAACTTGCAATCCTCGGTAAGACATCAATGTGAGGTCATGAAATCATGTCTAATGAGATGAAGTGGTTAGATAATGAATATGGAAAAAATGGGATTTCATGAGATTTATTAACAGGGACGGAGGTGTAGAAGCAGGTGCGTACGAAGATGAGTACGGCGCCGACGTGAGTGACGGAACACTCGTGAACTACTAGCTAAGCTCCGATATATGTGCCAGTGCCAAAGCGTGAGCAGTTTGCAAGGGTGGTGTTTGTGGTGAGTGTACGACCTATAGAAAATGGGGTGGTGAAACTGTTCACAAATGATTCAATGTCGATGCGGAATCTTAAGGTCACTATTCAAAGGTATTTTAAGGGGGGGGGGGGGGTATTAGGTAGCTGTAGTAGGTTGTCTCTTTTGTGGTTGTACGTATTTACTCAAGGTCTTTTTTTGTACATATTTATTCAATAAATTGTAATAGTGAAATGTTTTTTTTTTGTATTCATCCCTAACCATAGACCTGAATCAAAGGGGTGATCCATAAGAAGGTAACGGGTGGAGGGCCCAGGCCAGTGAGGGAGCTTGCACCAAGATTAATTTAATTGTCTGACTCCCACCTTCACACACCACACACACACACACACACACACCACACACCACACACACACACACATATATATATATATATATATATATATATATAATATATATATATATTATATATATATATACACACATAAATATGGAAAGATACAATAAAATATATGATATATATATATTATATCTTATTATGTATTATGTATTACATTTGCATATATATATAATATATATAATATATATATTATATTATATATAATATTGTATATATATATGTATATATATATGAAATAATATATGATAAAATATATATATATATATATATATATATATATATATATATATATATATATATATATATATATATATGTATATATATGGTGTGTGTGTGTGTGTGTGTGTCTATCTATCTTTAGATATTTATCTCTATCTATCTATAGATATTTATCTATCTATCTATTTATATATATTTATCTATCTATTTATCTTTATATACTCACACACTCATAACGTAATTGCCGCCGTAGAAGACGACCTTTACTAGACATTTAGTGAAAAAATAGTATGTTTCATTTATTCAGGGATATTTAAAAGCGGTTTTGTAGGAGAAATTCTATGCATTTTTTGATTTTTGCCATGAATTAAAATTCTATGATAGTATACCATCATGACGTAGTGGTTTCGTTACCATCCACATTGCAAATGGCTGACAAGCGGATGAATGTTTAACATGCCTTTCAGATTTCTAGACGCATTTTTCATTTAGATAACGAACGGATGTTTCTTATAGGTAACACAGTTGATAAATAATGCGAGACATATATCAGGTGTGAGTTATATATACTAAGGAATGAGGTAAGTGAGATGATTTGAGCTTTTCTTATAACTGTCCCAAGACTCAGAACACTACAACTATGCCCTCCTACTATCAACTCAGTCCAGTCCGAATCATCCACCAAGTCATTACTCAACCTCCAGAAAACATTCCTCATTTCCCAACATCCTTCACTTTATCTCCTCACACTCCACATCTTTCTTCATCTACTACCCCTTCCTCCCTTATTACCACTCTGCAGCCTTGTTGTCCACCTCGCAGTAATACCTCTTTCAACACTACTCCCTCTTCCACACGTCCCCGTCCTTCTGCAACCCCACTTATACGAACCTTTTGAATATTCTGTTTAACCCAGCCAAATGGGATCGTTTTTTTGTGATCCCCTCTACAGACCGTTACTCTGACAACTCTCTTCTTCCAGCATACCTAAAAAAAACTATCATTATCTACCCTAATTGACTTCACTGGCAAACCCATTCCTGCCCTGCCTATCCCTTCCTCAATACTTGTACCAGAACGTCTCCATCTCCCCGACAAACTGCCCTGTCTGCGACAAGAATTGGTCAGGTTGCGGAGAAGACTTACTCGCCTGCCTCGTGGACTATGATGCAATATCAGTACAATGCTACATAATTCCCTTAGAGGCCGCCGTAAGCCTCCCATTGCCAAGTTACCTTCCGTAAACATATCCTACCCCCTAATGTTTACATTGGCGGAAAGTCCTCCATGTCCGACCATCAACCTTCACTATGGCAGTGCACAGAATTGTTGGCGTCTACGCCACCCTGCCAAACAGTGCCGCTCCACAACCCGATACCCTCCATGTGCCCAACCAGGTCATGATACATCAAGACGCTCTGCACAATAATGCACATGTGCCGGTTGTGGTGCCGCCCCCCCCATAATGAATTGTATCAAGGCTGCCCTGCCTACAAGTCTGAGTCTGAGGTGGCAACTCTCAGTTTCAAACTTGGCCCCACGTGAGGCCAGACAGGAATCACGTCGATGAGATTTTTTTCTTACTCCCTATTCCAATGCTGCTTTTCATGCTGCCCTTCCCCCTTCTTCCCAGGATGTTTCTACTTCCCACCTCGTATCTATTCCTCCTCCATTTCAAGATCCTACTTCTACCCCGGCCTCTTCCAATCAAATTCTTTGCAGTTCTAAATACATATACCCCAATCTCCACCACTGCCCGACACCTGTCCCTCTACTTCCTCGCTCTACCCGTAGCAGATACTTTTATTTGAACTCGTCCATCAAACCACGTCATCGGCTTTCATCATGTCCCATGGTGGCCCTTCACTTCATCAAATGTTGAAGAGGAAGGTGCTCAGTGCGAGAGGGCCCCCTGTGCCCCCCCCCC
>NC_051420.1:35234269-35244269 GCF_015228065.2 Penaeus monodon | reverse complement strand
ACAACCCTAGACGCTATACTATAGGTCTGTATGACTTTTCATATAGCATAATAAATCATTTTCACCCCTTCCTGCACAATACTTTACAATATTGTTATATGATCTTTGATGTCTAGCACATTTATATATTTACCATTAGGCACTAAATTGAAATTATTTGATGCATTATAGACAATAAAGATTTATAATCCAAACATATTTCTCTTATTAACAGGAGCAGAATACTCACCAGCTAAGAGGTTCTACATACTAAGAAATATGAAGATCTTCCTACAAAGTTCAAAACAAATAGATATAATACAAAATCTCCAACAACAAAAGAAGAATCAAGAAACATAGATCCATGGGATATAGACTTCAGAATCTAAAACCCTATAAAAGAAGGTCTTTTTCCAGAAAATTGCCAGCAGATGAAAATCATTTTCTGTTCAGCACCTGAGGACTACAAACCATCACAGAGTAAACAGTTCACATGAGCTCTTGTTTAATAAGGGATGAACTCAGTTCTTGAACTAGATCCAAGTGATGTGCCTGGTCCAAGCATGTAAGGAATTACAAACAGCAGACGAGCATCAGACGTAGAGACAGCAACAGTGAAGATTACCCATACTCCAGACAAGCAGGAAATGAAGAAACTGACAGACAGCCCATGGAATCCCAAATCTTCACATCAGACACAAGGTACCCTGCGAGAGAATGTAGTACATTTACATTTATCAGTCACTCACTTCAGGCTTCCATAAACAACTAAAAATAACTGAAGCACTGAATAAATCAAGCTAATAGAAATACATAATGCAAAATTCCCTGAGCATCTATGGGGATGGAAAGGCATTAAGGTATGTAGTGACTGATTTAAAGAGGGTAGGGCCTTTGAGTTAAATCAAAGAAAATCTTGTTGACTGGGAAGTGCAGTGCAAAAAACCTTGCTTCATTGAAATCAAGTGGAAATGATCAGGGAACCAGGTTCCCACATTTAAAGAGACAAGTACAACTGACAATAAAATCTGTAAAGAAATAGAAGTCAAGTCACTGAGAATAATATTAAAAAATCCTCTACCCAACAAAATAACAACAGGTCACACTTCATATCTAGTTTTCCAGAATATATTTCCCTTCTCATAATGCTTCAAATACCTTGCATAGTCATGGTATCATGTCCTGTAAAAGTAGGAGATAAAGCAACTACAGCCAAATGGTTTATAAAGACTTAAAATCCTCCTCATTGCTTTTCTTGTGCTGGAAACCCCACGGCATATGACAAAAATATCATATTCACATAAAAGTACAGAAATCAATAAAAACAATGCAATGCCAAACAGCATTGAAATTAAGAAGCATTTACAACAGTTAAAACCAGATACACACAAACAGAAAAATAGCAGCAGCAACAATAACAGCAACTCAATATGGGAAATTACCAACACTCGGAGGATAATACAAACAACACACAGCACTTGCCTTAACTAATTTTGCTTGGTCTTTTCTTTCCTTTTCCTTCTCTTCATCCCTTTTTTTGTCCGCTTATCTTAATTTTTAACTCATTTTTACCCCTTTTTGCCACAGTACTTTATCATAATGCTGTGTGACCTTTCTCTGGCACATTTGTTTGTTTTGACCATTCTGGAAATCCTCAAACATCACCAAACGAACCCAAAAATGCTTATTAGCCGTGGGCTTTGCTTCCAAGCCCCACCCCATCACTATATTTTGAATATGCCACTAAGTGACCATAGATGTTGACATTTCAGAAAAATTTCAATAGATAAAAAAACACCAATTTGGAAAAAAAAATATATTTAACAGGATTCCACCCTTTAGGACCCCCCAAATTAGATTATGAAAGCAAGTAATATTTTGAATATTTGAATAAGTCTTTTGGGTAAATAAAGCAGCTGAATACTACAAAACTTTAGTCAGAAAAACCAGAGAGCCCAAAGCAGGAAAGGGTTCCAATTGACTTAGAAATTATTTTTAAAAACTAAGAAGTGACCAGCACCCAATGAAAAGCCAGCCCAAAATGAAAATTAGAATTTCCGCAAGCCCATTAAAACCCCAAAAAAGAGGGAATGGATAACAGACAAATATCAGTAACATAAAAAAAAAGGGAAAAAGTAAGTAAATAATAAAAAAAAGGGTAAAAGGTAATTTTTTTTGACAATGTTATTTAGGAAAAAAAATGTGATGGAATAAAAACATAAAATAAAACCCAAGAAAAAGGCATTAATGAAGAAGGAAAAACCAAATATAAAAAAAACATTAAAAAAAACTAAAAAGCAAGTCAAATCAAGAAAGTCATAAATAGGAAACAGGGGAAAATTTGGGAAAAATTTTATCATGACTAGTTTTTAAGGACAGAAAAAAACTTTGGAATTTTCATATAAAAAAATGAGGAAAAAAGAGTTTTTAACACCCTTTTCTGAATAACATCAACGGGTCCGGAAATGAACAGTAAATTTAATACCCAAAAAAATAATTTTAAAAATGATAGTTAAAAAAGTTTACCCCCAAAAGCAGAAATTAAAGATTTTAATAGTGAAGGGAAAATCGTTTTAAAAAAAAAAAAAAAAAAAAAAGACAAGCTTTAAAAACCAACCCCCCCCCAAACCCCGCCCCGTTGTTGTCTGGGGGGCTTAGGAGGCGGAGAGGGACCAAGATGGGGAACTCCCCCCACCTTTGGGGCTCAGCCCTCGATCAAAATTTGCATGGTTCTTTTTTCCTTCCCACCCTTTTCTTTCTGTCCCTTCACCAAACCCTTCTCTATCCACCTCCAAAGGGTGTGAGAGCTTGCCCCTTTATCAAATACCCCAAAGTTTTTAAAACCACCCGTTTCCCTGACCCCACTCTCCTTTGCCACGGTTCCAAACTGCAATAATACCCCCTCATCAATGCCTCTAGTACAGTAGCCAAAAATCAACCCTTAAGGAACATTTCCACTCTCCATCATGCTCAATTTCACACCTCTAACCCCAAAAACCCCCACATAAACCCCCCCATCCTCCTTTTTAATACCTTACAGCCTTATTGCCCCCTCTCCATAACACTCCTCCCTCAACACTACTCCTCTTCGTCAGGGCCCCCCCCCCCTCTACTACCCTACTCTACCAATCTTGAATCTCTCTTTAGCGCACCCAAATGGGACCGGTTTTTCGTGATCCCTCCCAAGCTCCCTCCCTTGACAACCCCCTTCTCTTCCAAAATGTCCCCAAAAAACAAGTAGGAAAATCTCTTTCCGTAGCGCCCCGACCGCCCCCGTTGTTCGTAACATCCAAAAAACCAAGCTATAGCATTAACAAAACTAACGCCCTATAGGGAAACCCCCCCTTTGCAGAACCCACCCAACCCTCAATATTTGCCCCGGGAACTTTCAATCCCCAAAAATTTGCCCAATCTATGAAAAAGATTGGTAGTTGTGGAGAAGCCCTACTTGCCTGTCTCACAGACTGTGATAAACATCAGTAAAATGCACCCTTTTCCCCCAAAGGGGTTTCCGAAAGAAACCCACAAATAAGTAAAAATTCCCTTCTGTAGACATGACCTTTCCCCCTTTAACATCTACATAGGAGGAGAATCCCCCCTGTTCGTCCATCCCAAACCTCCCCCCACGTCAGTCCCAAAAATTGTTAGCGTCTAGGACACCCACCCAAAACATTCCTTTCCCACAGCCAGATCCCCACTTGTCCCCCAACCTGCCATCCCTGATCTAACTGTCTGCAAACACGCACATGTGCAACTGTGGGGGCCCCCCTAATGTATTTTATAGGGGCTGCCCACCTAAAAATTTGAGCGAGGTAGAATCTCAGATTCAAACTTGGACTCACACTACGGAAGCCAGCCCAAACCGTCGATTTGGTTTTTCTCTCTTACCCCTTACTCCAGTATACTGCACTTCTACCAATTCTCCAAAACCCACCCCCGTACATCTAATCCCCCCTTCACCCTCCTTTCCTCCCCAAATTTTTTGCCATCCTTCCTGACACCCCAATCTCTACTACGATACCCCAATCACCATACAACCCCAACCCTTCCCCTCTCCCCCTCGCACTCCCGTAACGACAGAACAAACGTTTCCCCCCCTTCCCCCCTCCCAAAATCCTCCACCTTTCCCCCAGTTGAGACCCCATCCTCTCTTCCCCCCCTCCAAGAAATCCTTACCCCCCAAAACTCCCGAACCAACTAGAAAAAAACTTTAAAATATTCAAGTTTATTTAATAAAAACTGACATCAACCCCCAAAATTTTACACGCTCCTTCCACACCCCAAAGAAACGCGATATCCACCTCCCCAAACGATATCCCCACCCCCTTCCTCCTACCCCCCCCCAACACAGCTCACCCCCCCCGACCCCAAACCCCGCCCACTTTAAACCCTCCCACCACCCCCCTTATCCCTTCCACTCCCTCCTGGTACACACGTAATCCCTTATGTCACAATATCCCCTTCCTCAGACCCCCCGTCTCCTAATCCCCCTCCTTAGAACAAACTCTTATACCTTCCCTTTCAGACCTCTAAAATCCTTTCCCCCCCCTCTAGCTGCTTCCCCCCAAAAACCCCCAAACAGATACAATTTACGTAAAGTATAACATCCTTTCATTGAATATTCGCGGTTTCCGCTCCACGACCTGACCTTCGCTACCCTTTCCTTTTAAAACCCACTATGTATGCCTTCAAGAGCCCTTTCTTACACACCCTCCAATTCCAATCCCCAATTATCTTTTGCCCTTCCCCACTTTCCCCTTTATGTTCTCCAACTTATAAATCAAAAAACACCTTATGTCACACCCCCCTTTTAAAACCAAATGTCTTGCACAGTATTCGTTCTTCCTTCACGTTGGATCACAGGATTTCAGTCTACTTTCCCTTCCCACCCCTTTACTTTGTTGTTTTTGAAATCTTTTTCCCAAAACTTCAACCCCCTTTTCCCTTATTTTGGGATTTTAACGCACCCACTCTCGGGGGTGATTCTATCAAAAAACCCCGGGGCCCGATCTCTGAGCGCTTCCTCCCCAAACGCGACCTCAATATTTAAATTCAAACGCCCCACCATTTTGATACAGCACGAAATTTTTTCATGCATTGACCTCTCTCTAGCTCCCCTTCTTTTTCATTTTTTTTCCACTGGCAGTTTTAGACCATTCCCCCTATAGTGACCATTTCCCTTTTCCCCTTTCCCCACTTCTACGTACCACTTCCTAGCTCCCCACGCGGTGCTTTGATAGACCCGACTGGCTATTTCATTCACTCTCTTATTCAACCCTCCCCCTCCCTAAACCTCCTTTTCAAAAATGATACAGTGTTTTCACAAAAACGTCTTAAGAGCGCCATACAGCTATCCCCCGACCCCAAGACCCTAACCTCCAATGGTTCCTGGTGGAATTCTGATTGACTAAAGACTTTTCTTAAAACTGCAGCTGGGAAAAGTTACCGCTACAAAAAAGGTACCCAAAACAACTATCACCCCTTTTCTCCTTTAAAAAAGATCTGCTATCTTTGTCGTACTCCGGAATAGTAAAACAAAAAGCTGGAAAAAATGTTTCATCAATTACTCCTCTAATCTATCTCAAATGTGGGCGCCGATCCCTAACTATAGGGAAACTCCCTCCCCTCCTGCCCCCGCCTCCATATTCGAGATACCCTATTTTGATCCTCTCCAAGTCGTTTAATAAACCCCAACCCTTTACCCACCCAGCTGAGTCCTATATGCTCCATTTTCTTTCCCCGAAATCATTTGCCCCAATCTCCGCAAAACCCATAAGGCCCCGACGGGATTCACTACCGTTGCTCCCCGGGAACTCCATCTTCCTCCTTTCCTTTCCAAATTAAAATTTTCAACCCCATTGGAATCAGGAAAATTTTCCTTCAATTGGGGGAAGCCTTATCCTTCCCTTTTGAAAACCCAAAAAATCGGGGACCCCCCTCAAGCTTTGCCCCCTCGCACTAAACTGCGCTTGTGAAAATGTTGGGCGAAAGGGGAAATTCCCTTAAAGTGGATTTGAATTCACAATCTTCTCTCTCCCTCCCAATTTGGTTTCGCCTGCCCCGAAGCACAGCTGACCCCCTTTCCTTTTGAGACATATATTACATCTGCATTTTCACGCCCTGAACCGTCTAGCATATTTTTTGATCTAGAAAAAGCATATATACGTAATTTTTCCTCTTAGGCAACGTGGAAACATGGGGGTCTTCATAAGTCCTTCCTCTCCCAACCCCTTTCAGGTCAAAAAGCCTTTGCACGTCTCTTCTTTCCTCAAACGAAAGGGGTCCCCCCAAAGGGATGTCTCAGTACCCCTTTTTTTCCTTTTTCTGTTTAAAGAATTGTCTCAGTTTTTCCATCGGAGCCCGGGCATCACTTAAAGTTTTTATGATTTTAAACCTCTTAAACCCCTTCACTCCTACCAAAAACCCCACCAAATTTTTCAATCTGCAATCTCATCAGTTTCTTCCGGCCACAAAAAATGGCTTCCGCTTTTCTCCTCTAAAACTTTTTCCATCCTTTTTCTTCGCTCACTTAGGACCCCTACCCCCACTCTTCCTATATGGCACCCCTCCCAAAACCCTTCCTCTGGAAAATTTCCCAGGGGTTTATTTTTTACTCCCCAAAGTCCAGGCGACCATTTCTACCATTAAAAAAATCTCCCCTGCCCTTTGAACTTAAAAACTCTACCCCCTTTTCGGGCTCAGATCGCAAAAAACTCCTTCATCTTCATTTACTTTGTCCCCTCCATCTTGATTAGGAGCCTATCTACTCCTCTGCCTCAACTTTCTCTCCTTGCCCATCTTTATACAATCCTCCTGGGTCTTGCTTTGCCAGGCGCCCTTTTGTCCTCGCCCCGTTGAGAGCCCGAAAGAATCAGGGTACACTCTATCTCGACGTCGTGCCCCTTTCTCCCCGAGCTTGTTCGTTCCCCCAAAATTCCCCCACAAAAATACTATCCCCAATCCCCACTTCTACTTAGTTCTCTCATGTTTCCTACTCCCTTTTTCCACTCGCATGGATACCCTCCTCTCCCATTTCCCCCTTTTCTCATCTCCAACCCCTCCCGTTCTCTGTCCTTCAATCCTCCATGGCTTAAAAAACCTACCCCCTTTTGCCTTTTTTTTTTCCCGACACACCAAAAAAAAAAATTCCCCCCTACTATCCTTTTCCACATTTCCTTTACCAGTCTCCATCATTCCTCTAGTATTCCGATATACTGCTGGGTCCAAATCCACCTTCCCGGGGCTGTTTTTCAGTAATCTTCCCACTGTACATTCAAAATTCCCTTTTCCCCTGAATCCGTGTCCTTTTTCTACAGAAATGTATGCATCCTTTTTTTCTCTAAAAAACATACTCACTCTCCTCTTCCTCTTTTAAATTTTTACTGACTCTGTAACCTTAAATCTCATAAGTCAAAAACACACCCCAACCCCCTTGTTTGTAAGATCCAGACCTGGTTGTTCTACCCGCCCCCCGCCATAAAAAAATCAAATTTTTCTGGGCCCAGCCTGTTGGAATCCCCCCCCATGAACGGCAATACACTAGCACGCCCGCGCTATGTCCACATCATCCAACCCGCTTCTCACGTATCCCCGCCACGGTTTTTTCCCCCACTTTTAAAACCCTTTTTGTATAACCCCATGGCAAATCTTTTTTTTCAAAACCTCCGCACTAATAATTATTCGTAAAACAAACAATCCCTGGGCACTCCATTTCATCGGGCAGACGGGAGACCCCCCTTGCCCGCTTACGCATTGGCCCCACCCCTCTAAAACCTCCTATCGAGTACCTCTGATCCCCCCTAGTTTTCCCTTTTGTATTTTCCCCTTTCATCCCACCTCCTAGTCATCCCCCGTTTTGAAACAACCCCTACCTTGCTTTTCCCCCCCCTATCCCCCTTCACCGACCCCCCAACCTTCAACATCCTTACAAAACCCACACTTTCTCTTCAAAACCATTCCTTTCCTCAAACGCAACAATCCTTCATCTAATCAAACTCCTTCCCAACCCGACCCACCTTCACTCACCATTCCTTTGCCAGCTTCAACACCTACTCAACCCCCTTCCCTCAACAACGCATACCTAGTTTCCCTTTCTTGCTTACATTAACCTTAACCACACCAGAAACCCTAAACTTTTAAACACCCCACCAAAAAACTTAGACAAAAAATAAAAAAAAAAAATCTAAAAAATATACTATAATGCTGCATAACTTAGATTTCTAGCACATTTATATTATGCTTTTATATCATTAACATTAACCTATTACAACCAGATAAATCCTTATAATTTTTAAAAGCAACCCCACATCAAAAACAAAAAAAAAAAAAAAAAAAAAAAAAAAATAAAAAAAAAATATATATATAAATATATATATAATATATATATATATACTGAATATACTATATATATATATATATATATATATATATATATATATATATATATATATATATATAGGGGATCACCCCTACTTTGGTCCTCAGCCCTCACCTCAATTAGTTTTGCATGGTCTTTTATTCTCCTCCTTTCCTTTTCTTCATCCCCGTGTTCTGTCCACTTATCCTAATTGTTAAACTCATTTTTGCTGTTTTCCCCATATAACTTTATCATAATGCTTCCTACTCCCTTAACTCCTTCCCTCCTAACAACCATTACCTCATGCTGTACCTCATCAGCTTCCCCTCTCTACCCTTTTCCACTCTCTAGTACCGTTCAGCCTATAACTATACCCTGCTCATTTTTGGTTCTCTAATTTACCATGGTGCCATATGACCTTTGATGTCACATAGCTTTTTCTTACCTGGGAGCTTTGCCCCAAGCCTCATACTATCACTATGTTTTGAATATACTGCTAATGACCGTAGATGTTGGTGCGTTAGACTTTTTCAATAAATAGATAAATTTTCAATTATTATTGGTTAAATGGAAAATACTCCATTCACTTTAAAAACTGGTTAGTAAACCCAACAGTGCAGACACTCCTCTGCCCAACTGTTGTTGTCATGGGGACTTAGGAGATGGAGGCTGAGACCCAGTGTAGGGGATCACTCCTGTCTAGGACCGCAGCCCTCACCTCAACTAATTTTGCTAGGTCTTTTCTTCTCCCCCTTTCCTTTTCCTTTTCTTTCTCATCCCCTTCTGTCCATTTATCCTAATCATTAACTCATTTTTGCCCTTTTTGCCATGATACTTTATCATAATGCCATATGACCTTTGATGTCTAGCATTTTTGTTTTAACCATTAACCATTCTGGGAATCCACAAACATCATCCATTAACCAAAAAACTTCCTTACCCAGGGTCTTTTCCCCTGTTGCCATATTTTGAATACACTGCTAATGACCATAGATGTTAATGCAAGAGAAATTTTTCAGTAAATAAAATCATTAACTGTGCAGGCACAAAATCACAGTTTCATAAGCAGAATGTAAAGGAAAACCTTTTGGAAGCATAATAACCAAAAGACTAAACTGGTGGCTGGAAACAAACCATAAACAATGAAGATATTAACAGGCTTTAGATCAAACTGCTCAACAAGAGATGTGCTTGAAGTGCTTTACTTCTATATTAAATTAGCTTTCATAGAGAAAAAATATGCATTTGACAAAATCAGCTGTAAAGGTCAGAAAGCAAATAGAGAGTCAGATGTGAAATTCTGTGATATTTCCATAAACCCAATTTAATATGGTATTATAATGTTTGCTGAAAAAAAAAGAATCCTGCAAAATATCACGGTACAAAGAGCGACAGACTGCTTGAAGATCACCCCAGTATTATATTCCCTTATTGATAAGATGGCCACTAAAAATGAAGTAATGAGTGAGAATGTACAAAAAAAAAAAAAAAGTAAGAAAAATACATGCAGTTTAAAAAGTAGTAACAGCAGTTACTGGAAAATTACCCCCCAAAAACAAAAAAGCCTAGTTCAGTTTTATAATATGTAAAGAGTTACAATTAATGATAAAAGCATAAAAAACCAACTCACTTATGTTTGCAAAAAAAATTAGCAATTTTAAATTT
>NC_051420.1:35213154-35230654 GCF_015228065.2 Penaeus monodon | reverse complement strand
GATAGTAAAGGGCAATGTCAATGCCGCGCCTTTAAACATGTGCCGTTTTTCATCGAGGGACGGGTTATACGGAACAATTAATAGATACTGGCACTATCCTGTTGAGAATTACGGGAATGAGTATAAAATTTCCATCTCGCAGATGAGTGTGCCTGATTTAAGAAGAAACGGGGATATCCTAATTTCGAAAAAGTTTCAAAAATGACGTCAAGCTCCCGATCAATAAACTCATTTTCACAGATTCTATATGCCCTAAGAAACATGGACGAGACTACTGACTTTTTAACATATAACGGGTGATTCGAGAAAAAATGAAGATAATTAGCGGGTTGTGAGTGGGTTTACGGGAAAAAACCCAAATTTAAGGGAGCCATTTACATTGAATAACAGTATGTCGAGAAATGGTAATTTCCCTGAATCTTCCCATTCTACTTTAAAATTGATAGTACGCGCGAGGTTGTTGAGTTTACTGAGAAAATCATCGAAATCTGAACGGTTCTCTTGCCACATAGAAAATACATCATCAACATAACGAAACCAAATCGTGTCGGGAGGGAGAATCGACGGAAGGAGCTCAGATTCAAACATCTCCATATATAAATTCGCAAGAACCGGGCTTAAGCTACTTCCCATCGCGATACCATTGATTTGTTTATAAAATTCGCCGTCAAAAGTAAAGACATTATTCGTGACGCACAAACGAATGAGATCAATAAAGCAATTGACCGGAATAGGGATCTTATCACGTCCATGTTTCCATGTTTCTTAGGGCATATAGAATCTGTGACAATGAGTTTATTGATCGGGAGCTTGACGTCATTTTTGAAACTTTTTCGAAATTAGGATATCCCGTTTCTTCTTAAATCAGGCACACTCATCTGCGAGATGGAAATTTATACTCATTCCGTAATTCTCAACAGGATAGTGCCAGTAATCTATTAATTGTTCCGTATAACCCGTCCCTCGATGAAAAACGGCACATGTTTAAAGGCGCTGGCATTGACATTGTCTTTACATATCCGAATACGTTGCGTAATACTTTAGTAAAACACAATGCGGCTAGCGGTGCTCTTGAGACTTCTCCCGGTATTTACACTATACCTTGTAAAGATTGCCCCAAGTTTTACATAGGTGAGACCGGTAGAGCTTTTGAGAAAAGAATTAATGAACATCAGCGTGATGTTAGATTTGCTAGAGAATCAAATGCGTGTTTCGTTCATTTACGGGATGAAGGTCACCGGCTTAACTGGAAAAACGCTAAATTAATTCATAAATCAGCCAATTCGTACGAAAGAAAAATGTTAGAATCTCTTTTAATTAGAAAAATGCCTAATTTCAACTTGAGTGCTGGTCAATGGGGCCTGGATGATCTTACCTCCTCGTTAGTTAGCAAAGCCTTCCCCAGACTCTACGACCTTGACCCTCCTGAGACCTGATTCAGCTCTTGTTCGTCCTGTCTCTCTATCACTATATATACTTGCCAAAATTATCTCCTTGTATCCATTTCGATTTTATTCGTCTGAAGAGGAACTCGTGAAGAGTTCGAAACGTTACGGTTTAGTTTCTTTTTCTACTGTGGCTGTTTCTCTTTTCATATATATATATATTGTAACCCAGGATTGTCATATGTTAAGCACGTGATTTATACCCATCTTTATACCACTGTAGGAGATGAGAAGCAGACTCCCTGCGAGGAGCCAAGGAGCAACACTCGCTCCCAGGAACGGCCGCACTCCATCATTAATCTACAATAATGGAGTCAAGCCGTCTTGGTTGTCTACCTTATACCCTAAGCTCGCCACCTACCATACTCTTGTAGGGCCCATCATTCCGGCTCTTACACACACACACACACACACACACACACACACATATATATACATACACACACAACACACACACAGACACACACACACGTAAATATATATATAATATATATATATATATATATTATATATATATATATATATATACATATATATATATATATATATATATATATATATTATATATATATATATATATACATACATACATATATACATACATACATACATACACCACCGATATGATGGCCAAACTGCAAAATGTCGGGATGAGATGCAAAAAAGCTGGTTAGCTTCGACGTCAAATCGCTTTTCACCAACGTACCGATTAACGGGGCCATCGAAGCTGCAAAAAGAACGCTGACTGGAATGGACGAGGATGAACTACCGCTGCCGAGAGATGATTATGTTGCACTCATCCGCTTCTACGTGGAATTTGACTCGTTCGAATGAAGATAACTACCACCTCTGGCAAGAAGATCGGAGTCATCGTCAGGGAACAGTAATCAGGCCACAACAGACCTCGCAGCCAGGTGTATAGCATACCTTGCGTAGGCTGCGATAAGGTTTACATAAGCGAGACAGGACGTGCCCTCCACGAACAAATAGCCTCCGGGCTAGTACAATGGTAACGTGTCGGCCTCTCATCCGAGGGGTCGGCGGTTCGCGCCCCGCCCAGGCGCGAGAAGTTGCAATTGCCGCCTGGAGGTCACTGCTGTGGCTGGGCACCACGGCGGGTAAGGACTAGGTTCAGCCGAGTCAGCACCAGCTGACACACGTGAGCGAGTCGGCATTAGTCGACACAGGCCGGGCTCCCTTCATGGCATAGCCCGGGCGAGGCCAAGCTTCGCATATCGGACTTATCCTTATCCACGAACAACGAATCGACCAACACCGCAGCGCCCTCCGACGACACGATAAGAGAAGCGCCTTCGTTGTTCACGTCGACTCCGACGGCCATCTCCCCAAGTGGTCCCAGGCCTCCATTATTAATCAAGGTCTGCCCCCACGACAAAGGAAGATGGTTGAAGCGGAGTTCATACACACAACTAACAACACCGCAACAGGGAGCCATGAACTAGCCAAGGTCGTCGCACACCTGATTATCGACGTGACCTGACCGCCTACTACATGTATATATACACCTCTATGTAGCTCTAGTCTTATAGCCTCCGAGCTAGTACAGTGGTAACGTGTCGGCCTCTCATCCGAGAGGTCGGCGGTTGTGAACCTCTAACGTGACCAAATAATGAAAAACAAAAATAGGAAAATAGAAAATAATATAATTGATTTCTAAAGGGTCAGTGAAAAGTAACCTGAAAAAGATAATGAAATAAAATGTAAAGTGGCGCCACCTATAGAACGAGGTGAGACGTGGCGAGGAACAAGGCAAGCATTTCCCGCCTGAGCTTAGCCACAGGAACAAGCCACTCACCTGAGGGTTCCTTACGCCTGATTGGTCCTAAATATTGGTAAGCTAGTAAAATGTGATAGTTAATAATAATACATGCAATAGTGACAAATAAGTGACTTGGAAATAATATAAAATAGCAGTGTGGGTGAAATATGGGTTAACCAGGGTTAACGAGTGTGACGTGATTGGCACGGAGGTCGTCCGACTCGCCCGAGGGAGTCGCACATAGCCAACTTGCAATCCTCGGTAAGACATCAATGTGAGACATCAATGTGAGGTCATGAAATCATGTCTAATGAGATGAAGTGGTTAGATAATGAATATGGAAAAAATGGGATTTCATGAGATTTATTAACAGGGACGGAGGTGTAGAAGCAGGTGCGTACGAAGATGAGTACGGCGCCGACGTGAGTGACGACAGAACAACAAACACTCGTGAACTACTAGCTACGCTCCGATATATGTGCCAGTGCCAAAGCGTGAGCAGTTTTGCAATGTGGTGTTTGTGGTGAGTGTACGACCTATAGAAAATGGTGTGTGAAACTGTTCAGAAATGATTCAATGTCGATGCGGAATCTTAAGGTCACTATTCAAAGGTATTTTAAGGGGGGGGGGGGGGTATTAGGTAGCTGTAGGTAGGTTGTCTCTTTTGTGGTTGTACGTATTTACTCAAGGTCTTTTTTTGTACATATTTATTCAATAAATTGTAATAGTGAAATGTTTTTTTTTGTATTCATCCCTAACCATAGACCTGAATCAAAGAGGTGATCCATAAGAAGGTAACTGGTGGAGGGCCCAGGCCAGTGAGGGAGCTTGCACCAAGATTAATTTAATTGTCTGACTCCCACCTTCACACACACACACACACACACACACACACACACACACACACACACACACACATATATATATATATATATATATATATATATATATATATATATATATATATTATATATATATATATATATATATATATATATATATGTATATATATATGTATATATATATGTATATATATATATATATATATATATATATATATATATATATATATATATATATATATATATATATATATATATATATATATATATATATGGTGTGTGTGTGTGTGTGTGTCTATCTATCTTTAGATATTTATCTCTATCTATCTATAGATATTTATCTATCTATCTATTTATATATATTTATCTATCTATTTATCTTTATATACACACACACTCATAACGTAATTGCCGCCGTAGAAGACGACCTTTACTAGGACATTTAGTGAAAAAATAGTATGTTTCATTTATTCAGGGATATTTAAAAGCGGTTTTGTAGGAGAAATTCTATGCATTCTTTGATTTTTGCATGAATTAAAATTCTATGATAGTATACCATCATGACGTAGTGGTTTCGTTACCATCCACATTGCAAATGGCTGACAAGCGGATGAATGTTTAACATGCCTTTCAGATTTCTAGACGCATTTTTCATTTAGATAACGAACGGATGTTTCTTATAGGTAACACAGTTGATAAATAATGCGAGACATATATCAGGTGTGAGTTATATATACTAAGGAATGAGGTAAGTGAGATGATTTGAGCTTTTCTTATAACTGTCCAAGACTCAGAACACTACAACTATGCCCTCCTACTATCAACTCAGTCCAGTCCGAATCATCCACCCAAGTCATTACTCAACCTCCAGAAAACATTCCTCATTTCCCAACATCCTTCACTTTATCTCCTCCACCTCCACAGCTTTCTTCATCTACTACCCCTTCCTCCCTTATTACCACTCTGCAGCCTTGTTGTCCACCTCGCAGTAATACCTCTTTCAACACTACTCCCTCTTCCACACGTCCCCGTCCTTCTGCAACCCCACTTATACGAACCTTTTGAATATTCTGTTTAACCCAGCCAAATGGGATCGTTTTTTTGTGATCCCCTCTACAGACCCGTACTCTGACAACTCTCTTCTTCCAGCAATACCTAAAAAAAACTATCATTATCTACCCTAATTGACTTCACTGGCAAACCCATTCCTGCCCTGCCTCATCCCTTCCTCAATACTTGTACCAGAACGTCTCCATCTCCCCCGACAAACTGCCCTGTCTGCGACAAGAATTGGTCAGGTTGCGGAGAAGACTTACTCGCCTGCCTCGTGGACTATGATGCAATATCAGTACAATGCTACATAATTCCCTTAGAGGCCGCCGTAAGCCCCCCCATTGCCAAGGTTACCTTCCGTAAACATATCCTACCCCCTAATGTTTACATTGGCGGAAAGTCCCTCCATGTCCGACCATCAACCTTCACTCTGGCAGTGCCAGAATTGTTGGCGTCTACGCCACCCTGCCAAACAGTGCCGCTCCACAACCCGATACCCTCCATGTGCCCAACCAGGTCATGATACATCAAGACGCTCTGCACAATAATGCACATGTGCCGGTTGTGGTGCCGCCCCCCCCATAATGAATTGTATCAAGGCTGCCCTGCCTACAAGTCTGAGTCTGAGGTGGCAACTCTCAGTTTCAAACTTGGCCCCACGTGAGGCCAGACAGGAATCACGTCGATGAGATTTTTTTCTTACTCCCTATTCCAATGCTGCTTTTCATGCTGCCCTTCCCCCTTCTTCCCAGGATGTTTCTACTTCCCACCTCGTATCTATTCCTCCTCCATTTCAAGATCCTACTTCTACCCCCGGCCTCTTCCAATCAAATTCTTTTGCAGTTCTAAATACATATACCCCAATCTCCACCACTGCCCCGACACCTGTCCCTCTACTTCCTCGCTCTACCCGTAGCAGATACTTTTATTTGAACTCGTCCATCAAAACCACGTCATCGGCTTTCATCATGTCCCATGGTGGCCCTTCACTTCATCAAATGTTGAAGAGGAAGGTGCTCAGTGCAGAGCCCTGGTGCGGCCCCACATAAAACTGTCTGTTACACCTGCTTCTCTCCGTGTCTTGGCATTCCTATGCATTTTGTTATTAATCTTTTATACTTTTCTGGAACCCTGCCCTCTCTCTCTCAAACATCTCCACAGATTCTGTCTCGGTTTGCTCTTATATGCCTTCTCCAAATCTATAAATACCACGTGAAGTTCTTTTTGCTTCTCCCTATACTTCTCCGCCATCTTCCTCGACATGAACACTGGGTTTGCTTTTCCCTCTCGAGGCATGAATCCCAAATGACCTCTGGACACCACCTCCTGTCTCAGCCTCGCATCTTCAATGTGTGTGACACCGACCTCATTCCAGGGTAGCTCCCGCACTCTTGAGCACCCCCTTTCTCCTTGAAGATTGGCACCAGCACACTCTTTCTTCACTCCTCTGGTGTCCATTCTTGTTCTTCTATCTTCCACTTTAAGTTCCACAATAAATCCACTCCCACTTCTCCCTAGGCCCCTCCTTCCCTCCACCGGGATCTCTTCTGGTCCAGCCGCCTTGGTTTTCCTTCTTTTAAGTGATGTCACCACTTCAGCTCTCGCTACAGGTCCTGCAAGACCTGATGTGGTGTTCCATCATGATGATGGTCCCGGGGGTTCTCCTCATTCAACAGACCCTCAAGGTACTCCTTCCATCCTCATGTATTTTTTTTTCTCATCCGTTACCCCACGCATTCGAATCCTTCGTCTGCTTTACATGATGTATGTCCTTTGATACCTTGTTCCTATCCTTTGCTTTCCTGTAGAGTTTGCTCTCTGCCTCAGATGTTTCCAGCTCTTCATACAGGTCCCTGCGTGCCTCTGCTTTGATTTCTTTGCTAACTTCTTTGCTCTTCCGTACTCCACCTCGTCCTGTTCTACTTGGCTCCCAAGCAGAACAAGTTTCTTTGTTGCTGTTCTTCTTTAGTGCATCTTTAGTGTCTTCTCTACACCACCTTTCTTCTCTAATTGTGTGTGGCTTTCCAGATGTTTCTCCTGACACTTCCCTGGCCACCCATCTCAAGATCTCTGCATTTTCCTTCCGTCAGTCTTGGACTCCAGCTACATTCGCCCTTTCTAGCATCTTGCTCTTGGACTCTTGCCTCTTTGCTCCGTCTTTCACTCACTCTTAAAGGCAAAGTAAGTATTTGCAATTGCCAGGTCAAATGAGATTGTCAGATCTGGTATTCGTTTACCATCATTTACATTTCCAAACCCATGCCTTCCTGTATCCTCCGAATTCCGTGGATTCTCTTCTTCCATGACTATTCAGAGATACCCCAACACAACTTTCCTCCACATTTCAGTTCTAGTTTCTCTCAGAACTTCCTTTCTTAATCCGCTGATCCTAACTGGTGCATATCTACTTACATAATTTATGCACATTCTCCATATACGGCATTAGCCTATCCCCTCTCTTCACCTCTGGTCTCATGTTCTTTCATTTTCTGCGATACTCCATTCCTTCCATTTGCACGACTTGAGTACAGTTAGTATCTTTTTCCTAATTCCTTCGTCTAGTTGTAGTATGTATCTGTGTATATTACATACATTCGTATGTTTTAGTGTAGGTATGTGTGTATGTATATACATGTGTGCTATATACATTCATATATATATATATATATATATATATAGATATTATATATTATATATATATATTATATATATATTTTAGTCTGTGTGTGTGTGGTGTGTGTGTGTGTGTGTGTGTGTGTGTGTTGTGTGTGTGTGTGTGTGTTGTGTGTGGGGTGTGTGTGTGTGTGTGTTGTGTGTGTGTGTGTGTGTGTGTGTGTATGCCTATATGCCTGTGTATGTATGTACGGATATATCTATATGTATATATGTATCTGTATGTATGTATATATATATATATATATAATATATATATTAATATATATATATATCTATATATATATATATATCTATAATATTTTTTTTTTTTTTTTTTTTTTTTTTTTTTTTTTTTTTTTTTTTTTTTTTATGTGCATGTACATATATACTCAGGTGTATATGTTTGTATATACTAATGTACACGTTTATATGCATATATTTACGTAAGAGTAAGGCAGACAGAGAGAAAGGGGAGGAGAAGAGAGAGAAAAGGAGAGAGACGAGAGGGAAAAGAGAGAGAGAGAGACATAGATAACGAGAGAGAGAGAGGGGGGGGGGGGAGTCAAAGAAGAGAGAAATGATGAAGAGGAAGAAAGATAACAGAGGTATACAGAAAAGACACAGACAAACAGCGAAACAAACAAACAATCCATACTCACAAACCTGACTTCATAAAGAAAGAAAATAAAAATCCACAAAAAAACTCAACATTACTGCCTCCCTCTCAAGGCATCCCTGAAGAAAAATACAATAGCCATGACTTTCTTCCATTTCGTACACTGAACAACAAGTGACATCTCAGCCCAGTGATTCTAAAAGCCTCCGTGTAATGTCCTTTTGCGGGGATTATTTCCTGTGCCTTTGCTTGGGCAAGGAGGGGGAGGAGGAGGAGGTGGTGGGTAGAGGTGGAGGTGGAAGAGGTGGAGGAGGAAGTGGAGGAGGTGGGAGGTGGAGGATAAGGAGGAGGAGGGGAGGGGGAGGTGTAGGTGGAGGTGTAGGAGGTGGAGGAGGTGGAGGAGGTGGAGGAGGAGAGGAGGAAGAGGAGGAGGAGGAGGAGGAGGAGGAGGAGGAGGAGGAGGAGGAGGAGGAGGTGGTGGTGGTGGTGGTGCAAAATGCCTATTCAGGGGATTGGTTGGGCCGGCCCACTCGATAATGTGCCTGTAATTATCTTATATGTCTTGTTTCATTTAAAACTGATTGCAGGTGGTAAATCCCTTATCTAGAATATCATATGACAAGGGCCCTATGTTAAGGGTATGGCAAACCTACTTAATAATATGTCTGGATTTGGTCAATTTATGTTACTAAATATACCCTCCTTCATTTAGAACTGATTGGAGCTGGTACTTCCTATATCTAGGTTGGCCTAAGTAGGGCAAGTGTCCAATTTGGGGGGTCTGGTAGGGATGACCCACGCATTAATGTGTCTGAAGTTGGCCAATTTCTTTTCTCTAGGATGTCCTTCAACATGTAAAAGTTGCTATCTTCAAAATCTACGCTAGCCTAGGCAGGGCAAGTGTCCAATTTGGGGCCCCCATGTTCATTTAGCATGATTTTTGACCGGTACCTCATTCATCTAATTATGAGGCCCTCTCCACCTAAAAAAAAATGTCTGTCGTATGTAGTGTTGATGGAAATTTGATAAGTAGACATTGATGTGTTTTCAAGTGGTATCTGTCATCTCTGTCAGACACAATATTTTTGGCCCTACCCCCACCCGGGCAAACTTGTATTTCTGAACTTCCCAGGGGACCCTGTGCTTAGATTTTGTCTAACCTAATATCTCTGGGAATCAGGTCTAATTGTATGGCAGTGAAAGGAGTAAAAAAAAAAGGGGGAGTAAATAGTACAGGATAAGGATTAATAGAAGGGGAAAGGAATAAAGACAAAGGGTGATTAGATCAAACAGAGGGTTTTTATAAGCCTAAGGAGGAACAAGTTGTCCACTGAAAAGGTAGAGGGATCAGTGAGGATGTTCCACAGGCTGGGAGTCGGGGAAGAAGGACAAGTAAGGAAAAGCCAGGGTTACAGGCTTCAGCTAAGCAGGGGCGGGAATAGTAGGATATGTGGGCTGAAGGAGGAACACTGCATGAGGAGAAATAGAGTTGGGTTGTGTGACACGAGGGTACGAATGCATGAGGCGGGTATGACCTATTTGTAAAACAGCAAGAGCAGTTTCCCAGCATATGGGGCCGACCAACGAGAGATGGAAAGTTTTATGGTTTGCAGTTTATTGGTGGTCAGACTTGACCAGGATTGACAAAGGTTTCAAAAGAGGAAAGTTCTGAAGTGGGAGTAGTAGTCAGTGGCTGATAGTGTGAAAAGCGGCAGATTGTGCCAGGGATATTGCTTTTTCATTGCTATCTGATCGCTGTCGTGTATACAAATAAAAACAACTGGTCTTGTATTTTACAGACTCTAAGGTTGCTAGGGTTTTATGGAATGTAGAGTGATACTAAGTAAGTTGCATGAGTCGTAGAGATGGTGAAGGATGGAGGAAGAGAGGGGAAGACATGATTTGTTAAGTTAAGAGGATTGCACACAGTTTTGTTGTAAGGATGCTTGATTTAAGAGGAAGGTTGAAAGTTGTAAGTGAGGAGAAAAGATACAGTGAAACTAGTGCTCAAGATAGATTTGAAGCCATCTGTATAGTCATGAGTACTGGAGTAGTGATTTGAGATATATGCAAGAAAATGTGTGAGAAGGACAGAAGGTAAGATGTTTGATTTGGTTGGATCAGGAAAAATAGAAAGATAATTACGGAGGAAGGTATTAGCCAGGAGAGAAAAAAGATGTCAGAAAGACAAAAGGATCAGAGATGAGGAAAGGGTGAATGGGGAAAGCATAGCATATTGTTGTTGGAGGTAATGAGAGAGGAAGAAAGGTAGTGAAGGGATCGAGGGACAGTTAGCTCTAAAAGAGAAAATAGGTGAATGGTTGTTAATGGTTTAAAGCAAGAGAAATGTGCTAGACATCTAAGGTCCTGTATGGCACTATAGTTATGTTTAGAGAAGGGTGGTTGAGTCTCGGATTATTGTCCTTAGCTGGGCAAAGGAATTAGGTGAGTAAAGGGTTAGGGTCGGGTGTGGTAAGGAGTTTAGATTAGATGAGGATTGTAGCGTTTGAGGAAAAGAGAATAGGTTGTTGGCAGCATAAAGTGTGCGATTCTGTAAGGATGTCTGATAGGTTGGGAGGTCCGGTGAAGGGAGGATAGATGGGGGAAAGCAGAGGTGCGTTTGTTTCAAAACGTGGGCACGACAATAGGATGTATGGATGAAAGGGGAACATTACATTTTTCCAAATCAACAAGTCATGGGGTGGTAAGGGAGAAGTAGACTGAAATCACTGTGATCCAACGATGAAGGAAGCTACGGATAACTGTGCAAGGGACATGGTTTGGAAAGGGAGGTGTGACATTACAGGTGTTTTCTGTTGATAAGTAGGATAACATAAGGGAATGTGGGGAAACAAACGATAATTGGGGATTGGTAATTGGAGGATGTGTAAGAAAGGTCTCTTGAAGGCATACAATGATGATTATAAGAGGAAAGGATATGATGAGTTCAAGGTCTTGGGAGGCGGAACCGCCCCCCGGGGGGGGGGGGGGGAAAAAAATTATTTTTTTTTCCCCAACAGGTGAAGGATAATTATACTTGCTGATATAATATTGTAGTACGTGTTGGGGATTTGAGGGGAACAGCTAGAGGTGGGAAAGGGTTGAGAGTCTGAGATGGAGGGTGTGGAGTTTTGGTGTTCTACTAGGAGGGTTATTAGGAGATGGAGGGTCTGAGGAAGGGGATACTTGTGACATAAGGGATTCACGTGGTATCCCGGAGGGAGTGAAGGGATGAGGGGATGGTGGAAGGGTTAAATGTGGGCTGTGTTGGGGTCGGGGTGGAATGGCTGTGTTGGGAGGGGTTAAGAGGATTGGGTGTATGGGGATATCGTTAGAGGAGGATGGGATTCAGCGTTTACTTTGGAGTTGGAAGGAGTTCAGGAGTTTGTAAGATTTGGAGGTTGAGTGTCAGTTTCATTGGTATCTTGATATTTTCAATGGTTTTTCTTCTGAGGAGTTTGGTTGGGGAGTTTTGGGTGATAAAGATTTCTTGTGAGGTGGGGAAGAGAGGACTGTGTCTCAAGCATTGAGCAAGAAGTGGAGGTGATTGTGTGGTAGGGGAAGAGGGGTTGGAACGGTTTGTTCTTTTGTTACGGGTAGTGCGAGGAGGGAGAGGGGAAGGTGTGGGGTTGGTATGGGTGATTGAATATCTGTGTAGTTTGGAGTGTCTGGATTTAAGGATGGCAAAAAAGTTGGACTGGGAAGGTAGGAGGTAGAAGAGGGGGGTTTAGATGGGTAGGTGGGTGGGTTTTAGGCAATTTGGAAAATGAGCATATGACTGGAGTATAGGAGTAAAGAGAAACTCACGTCGACGTGCTTCTTGTCTGTCTTCATTAGTGTGAAGTCCATTGAATCTGAGAGTTTGCTACCTCAGACTCAAATTTGTAGGTGGGACAGCCCCTATAAAATACACTTATGGGGGCCTGCCACAGTTGGCACTGTCGTGATTTGTGGCAGAGCAGTTAGATCGGGTAGGGCAGGTTGGGCACATAGTGGGCATCTGGCTGTGGAACGGCAATGTTTTGGCTGGGTGTCCTAGACGCCAACAATTTTGGCACTGACGTTGAGGAGGTTGGTATGGACGAACAGGGAGGGATCTCCTCCTATGGTAGACGTTAAAGGGAAGGTCAGTCTATGGAAGGGTAATTGTTTTGGCTATGTTATTGGGTTTTCTTTACGATGACCTCTGGGGGGAATGGAGTAGCATTGTACTGGATGTTTGCAACAATTTCAATAGTCTGTGAGACAGGCAAGTAGTCTTCTCACAACTGACCAATCTTTGTCATGAATTGGGCAATTTTTGCTGGTGGGAGATTGAACTGTATACGGGCCAGTTTGAGGGTTGGATGGGGGTTCTGCAAGGATTGGGGTTACCATATAGGTCTGTTAGTTTTTGTTTAATGCTATAGCTTGGTTTTCGGATGTTACTGTGACCAAGACGGGAGCGGTCGGGGGGGTCGCTACGGAAAGAGACTTACCTACTTGTTTTTGGAGCATTGTTGAAAGAGAAGGGTGTTGTCAGAGTAGGAGCCTGTGGGGAGGGATGCACGAAAAATCGGTCCTTTGCTGCGCTGAGAGGGTATTCCATATTGTTGTAGTGATAGGGGTAGTCGAAGGGCGGGGCGTGACGACTGGAGTAGTGTTTGAGGGAGTAGTGTTTATGGGGAGGTGGCAATAAGGCTGTAAGGTATTAATAAAGGGAGGATGGTGTGGTTTTATGTTGGAGGTTGTGGGGGGAGTGTTGAGTTGAAGCTTGCGGGAGAGTGGAATGTTCCTTAAGGGATGATTGTTGGACTTACGGTACAGTAGGCATTGATGAGGGGGTATTATTGCAGTGTTCGGAGCCGTTGGGTCGGGGTGGGGCTGGGGGGTGGGGGGGTGGGGGGGGGGGAGAGAGGAGGGGGGGGGGGGGTCCAAGGAGAGCCTGGGTCAGGGAATCTGGTGGGTTTACATCGTTTGGGGCTATTTGATAAGTGCCAGCCTCTTCCCCATAATAGTGGGATAAGTTTTCATTACTGCCATAGGTAAGGCCTGGATTATGTGGGGATAAAAACCTCCCCCCTCAGATCCCCTTTAGGGGTAAGGGCTTGATAACTAAATCCGGGGAATACCGTGCCCATGGCTCCCTCAGGCGTTCAGACTGGCACAAGTCAGCCTTTCATCCTTTCCAGCACGGCTCTCACACCTAGAAGGTGGATAGCAGAGGGTTGGGTGAAGGGACAGAAGCGAAAAGTGGGAGAAAATAAGACCATGACACAAAATTATTGAGTCGAGGGCCTGAGTCCGCAAGGTTGGGGAGTTCCCCTCATTGGTCCCAGTCTCCGCCTCCTAAGCCCCCACGACAACAACGGGCAAGTTGGGGGGGGGGGAAATAGTGAAACTCGAGCATAGTTTCTTAGAGAAAAAAGGGCACGACAATGAGAAGAGGATAGTGGCTCCAAATGAGAGGCGCTAGGGCTAATCAAAGACAATGGTGGATTGTGTCCAAGGTGAGTGAAGGAGGCAGAGGCACATTATATATGCTGTTAATCAAGGTTTACGTAATATGGGAGATGGAGGATTTTCTTTTGGGGCGGCTGAACCCAGGATATATGTGAAAAGTCGGTAGAGAGTCTGAGGTGACGGCAGGGTTTTTCTTTAACACGGAAAGCATATGATCTTTGCAAAGACATCAGGAGTTGCCCTGAAGGGCCAAAATGGATGGGAGCATCAATAGAAAGTGAGGCTGGGAACCTATTTTGAACGTGAAAAAAAGTAGGGAAAAGGGGATTTAGGGGGTACGAATCGAAAGCCAGGGTTTGGTAGCCCAAGAAGAATGATGATACTGCGACTGGGCTGAGGCAGCAGGTATGGAAGAACAGAGGAAAAAAATTTTGAATATCTATGATTTTGATGCCCGGTTTCCTGGGGGTAAGTTTAAAATAATCCAAATTACAGCAAGAGCAATGAGGCAGTCTTGGGGAAAGGGTACGGGTTTGTTGGGTTTTTTAGAAAGGTACTAAAAGAACTTCACCCCAATGGAAAAAATTTTTCAGTCGTCCATATGTTACAGAATATTATAAAGGACAAGGAAGTATTGAAGGGGCGTTATGTATCCGTCGGGCCTTTGTGTGTTTTTTGCGATAACTTAATGCATAAAATTCAAAAGAAAAAGCAGAAAAAGTGCGTAATTTGTCTGATTTTTTAAAAAGAGAAGGAGAAAGCGAAAGCTGCTCGGAAGGCTAAAATGGCCCCCAAAGTTCAAGCTCCCTGAAGAGGTCAGAATGAGGCTTTTGCGGAAACTTTTGGGAAATGTAAAATTTAGAGGTTGGATGTGTTATAAAATGTTGAGCAGGGGGGTACAGTTTCCCGTGAACGGGGTGGTAAACCATAAAAGGGTAGTTGATAAGGGGCAAGCTAAACTAAAAACCCCTCCCAAAGGAAAAAGGGACTCCCCCGAACACCTCCCGGGGGGAAAAGGGTATAGCACAGACACGCTAGCCACGCTGTTAAGCACAATCACACTCTCACTTTTTGGGTGATTTCCTAGCCCTGGAAAAGGGGCTTTGAATTAGAAGCCCTCTTTTTATCGAAAACCGATCCAAAGCGAATCAGAGAAAAGCTCTTGGCTTGGATAGGAGATATTTCAGGAACAAAACCCAAAGCAGATGCCAAGGTCCCCCTACCATAGAACTCCCTCAAAAAATGGAACTTCGGGTGGGTCCTCAGTCCACCCCTTTTCAACACCCTGAGTCATGCTCCTAACATACATCCCATGGGGGCAAGATCTTTCCCCCTATGGACGCTTGGCAGTATCCCACTGGCCCACACTGCTGAGAAAAGCTCGCCTGTTGCACCTTGATTGAGGAGTTTTGTAGGACAGTACAAAGATCTTTGCACCCAAAGCCCAAAAGCCATGGCTCGAACAAAAGTTAAGGGTCAAGTCTGAAAATCCGGGAATGGGTCGAGTTCCAATAAATTGGGGCAATGAATGACCAGACCCTCCCCTTTTAAAGAGGGGGCCCTGCCTTTGGGTTGACCAAAACCAAAAACAAGCTCTGTCATGAGAGCAATGTCGGGAGAAAAAAAGCTAGCAAAAAGTACAAAGATCATTCTAGTACATGCCCCACCCATTGTGGCTATGCTTCTGTCTCCTGTTTGCCACAAAGCCAATATTAAGAGAAAAATTGAAGCAGTTCAAAATGAAGCTGCCAGGATCATTCGGGGGTCCCCCAAGGGGGAAAAAGGCCCAACCCCTCAAGGAGGGGAAAAAATTCTCCCCTGGAAGTTTCCTTTTAAAGGGATCCAAATCACGGGAAAAATACAGATTAAAAAAAACTCAATGCCTAGAACCCCGACCCCGGTTCCCGCTATCTATAAGCCAGAGTGTTTTATACGCATAGCTCAAAGAATAAAATTTGCCCCCGGGGATGGGCCCCACCCCCCGACTTGTTGAAGCCCGCCGTTTTCACAAACCCTTTACGAAAAGAATCAAAACACCGCCTAGTCTAAAGGCTGAAGCTGGGGCATTTCATCATCATCCTCCGGGTAGTAGAACCTACTTCACGGATGGATGTCGATCGCTAAACCACACCCAGGAGCGGTTTTGCAGAAAGGGGATGCCACACAATCTATGGGTTAACAGACAACCCCTCCTTGTTACAGGCAGAGGCAGTTGCGATCAGGGGAGCCCTGCCCATGTTCCTGGGGAAAGGGAAAACCATGGGATACATAGAGACTACAAGCCCGCCTTTGACGTTACGCAAAGCTCCCCCAAAGACATATCTACTTCTGACTAGTACCCTCACAATGCACAGAGGATTCTGCTCGGGTAGAATAAAAATCTACACTGGCCCCTAACCACTGGGCATCAGAGGGAATGAGCTTGCGGGCAGACAGCTGACTTGGCAGGAGTACCCCCCAAATCCTGTGATCATAAAACCGAGCCAAAAAAATCTTAAGGCGAAGTGTAATGCCACAGCTGCCTTCCCCCCCAACTTCACAAGAAAAACGGATTCCCCCCCTGGGCCAGGGACTCAGACGCCACGATAAGCCACTGGTATCTCTAAAGCAATCAATAGGGGGTACCGAGTCTTTCCCCACAAATCAGACTGGAGATTGGGATTTCCCGGGCTTTCCCGATATAGGAAAAGGGACGATACTTCTAATTCAAAGCACAAAATTTTCCGGGGCCCTTTAAACTACGTGATGCTAAAAACCCCTTGGGAAATCTGTGATCACGATCTTACGGTGACATTTTGAAAAGGTCCCACCTACCGCCCCTGTGAGAGTTTTGAGACGCTGCAGCGAATGGGAAAATGATGTTCGATATTTCATTTGTCTGTCACCCTTTAGTGGGAAAAACCTAAAATTTAAAATTTTTTGAGGGCCCTTAACATTTTTTTTTTACGGGCACATACATATCTTTAGATTAATATATTGTTCTGTAGCAAATTTCATTCCCAAAATTAGCATATAAAAGAAATTTTTTGGAGCAACTTTTATTTACAAACAAAAATATCTATTTCTTTTCATTTTTTTTTCCTCTCTCCTTTTCTTTATGCTTTTACTCTTACTCTTCATTCCTTTCTACTATCTCTTCCTTATTCATTTTGCATTTTTCTTTCCCTTTTACTTTTATGGGGTTTTTGGTTCCCCAAAAAACCTTTTTTGTTTATAAAAAAGAAAAAAAAACAATGTTTTTTATTTTATTTCCGTACAATTACAATCTGTATTTAAAACTTTCCTCAAATATGAAAATTTATTTTACAATTACTGTAATTTTAAATTGTGTAAAATATTTCTGATGACATTTTTCATTCAATTTTTATTGCAATTTATATTTTCAATTCACGTATATCATGCACACTTAATCACACCATAACACACACACACACATTATACAAAAAAAAACACTTTAAAATTTTTCCTCTCATTCCCCCGCCTAGACCCCAGATCCGGAATCTTTTTTTGATCCCAAAGATGAAAACCCGGGGCTTAAACAAACCCACCGCAACTACCTTGTTCACTAATTAGCGGGTCCATTCTCTTGACTATTTCCCCTGTTGGGTTTGTTTAAAATCTTTTTTTCCCAAAGTTTTTTCGTTTTTTTTTTATTTTTTCTCCACTG
>NC_051420.1:35191905-35213054 GCF_015228065.2 Penaeus monodon | reverse complement strand
ACGGCATTGAAATTAAGAAGCATTTACAACAGTTAAAACCAGATACACACAACAGAAAATAGCAGCAGAAACATAACAGCACTCAATATGGAAATTACCAACACTCGGAGGATAATCAAACAACACACAGCACTTCCTTAACTAATTTTGCTTGGTCTTTTCTTTCCTTTTCCTTCTCTTCATCCCCTTTTTTTTTGTCCGCTTATCTTAATTTTTAACTCATTCTTACCCCTTTTTGCCACAGTACTTTATCATAATGCTGTGTGACCTTTCTCTGGCCCCTTTGTTTGTTTTGACCATTCGGGAAAATCCTCAAACATCACCAACGAACCCAAAATGCTTTTTAAAGCCGTGGGCTTTGTTTTCCAAGCCCCAAACCCCAGTCACTATTTTTGAATATGCCACTAAGTGACCATAGATTTACATTTCAAAAATTTCAAAAATTTTAAAATAACACCAAATTGGAAAAAAAATATATATATATAACAGGATGCTCATCACCCTTTATGGACCTCCCAATTAGATTATAGAATAGCAAGTAATACTTGAATATTTGAATAAGTCTATTTTGGTAAATCAAAGCAGCTGAATACTACTAACTTCTAGTCAGACCACCAGCAGAGACCAAAGCAGGAAAGGGTTCACAATTGACTTAGAAATTGTATCATTTATAAACTAAGCAAGTGACCAGCTACCCACAATGATAAAGCTCAGACCAATGAAAATTAGAATTTCCAGCAAGCCCATTAATAACCCCAAAAAGAGGGAATGGATAACAGATCAAAGATATCAGTAACATAAATTAAATAAGGAAAGTAAGTAAATAATAAAAAAAAGGGTAAAAGTAATTTTTATTTTGACAATGTTATTTAGAAAACAAAATGTGATGGAATAAAAACATAAATATCAAACCAAGAAACAAGGCATATAATGAATGAAGGAAAAAGCCAAATATAATAAAAACATTAAAACACTAAAAACTGCAAGTCAAATCAAGAAATGTCATAAATATGGAAACAGGAAATATTTGGGAAACTTTCTACTCATGACTAGATTTTAAGGCAGCAGCCAAAAAACTTGGAATTTCATATAAGAAAATGCAGGTAAAGATAGAGTTGGTAACTACCCTTTGCTGAATAACAGTCAACGGGTCCTGGAAATTGAACAGTAACTTGAATTACCCAAAGAATAATTTTTTAAAAATGATAGTAAAAAGTTCACCAACAAAAGCAGAATTAAAGATTTTAATAGTGAAGGAACTAATCTGTTATAAAAAAAAAAAAAAAAAAAAAAAGACAAAGCTTACAAACCAGACCCCCCCCAATCCCTTGCCCGTTGTTGTCGTGGGGGGCTTAGGAGGCGGAGACTGGGACCCAATGATGGGGAACCCCCCTACCTTGGGACTCAGCCCTCGACTCAACTATTTTTCATGGTCTTTTTTTTCCTTCCCACCTTTCGTTTCTGTCCCTTCACCAAACCCTTCTGCTATCCACCTCCTAAGGTGTGAGAGCTTGCCCCTTTATCAAATAGCCCCAACGATGTAAACCCACCCGATTCCCTGACCCCAGGCTCTCCTTTGACCACGGCTCCGAACACTGGCAATAACTACCCCCTCATCAATGCCTACTAGTACAGTAGCCAACAATCAACCCTTAAGGAACATTTCCACTCTCCCATCATGCTCAACTTCAACACCTCTAACCCCACAACCTCCAACATCAACCACCCCATCCTCCTTTATTAATACCTTACAGCCTTATTGCCCACCTCTCCATAACACTACCTCCCTCAACACTACTCCATCTTCGTCCACGCCCCCGCCCTTCTTACTACCCCTAATCTCTAAAACAATCTTGAATACTCTCTTTAGCGCAGCCAAATGGGACCGATTTTTCGTGATTCCTCCCACAGCTCCTACTCTGACAACACCCTTCTCTTCCAAACAATGTCTCCAAAAACAAGTAGGTAAAGTCTCTTTCCGTGCCGACCCGACCGCTCCCGTCTTGTTACAGAAAACATCCGAAAACCAAGCTATAGCTTAACAAAACTAACTGACCTATATGGTACCCCATCCTTGCAGAACCCCATCCAACCCTCAATACTTCCCACCGAACAGTTTCAATCCCCCCAGAAAATTGCCCATCTATGACAAGATTGGTCAGATTGTGGAGAAGACCTATTTTGCCTGTCTCACAGACTGTGATGCAACATCAGTAAAATCCCTATTTCCTTTTTCCCCCAGAGGTCATCGAAAGAACCCCTAATATAGTCAAAATTACCTTCTGTAGACATGACCTTCCCTTTAACATCTACATAGGAGGAGAATCCCCCCCTGTTCGCCCATACCAACCTCCTCCCGTCAGTGCCAAAATTGTTACGTCTGGGACACCCACCCCAAACATTGCCGTTCCACAGCCAGATGCCCACTATGTGCCCAACCTGGCCATACCTGATCTAACTGCTCTGCACAATCACGCACATGTGCCAACTGTGGCGGCCCCCATAATGTATTTTATAGGGGCTGTCCCACCTACAAATTTGAGTCTGAGTAGCAACTCTCAGATTCAAACCTTGGACCTCACACTACGTGAAGCCAGACAGAAGCACGTCGATGTGGTTTCCCCTCTTCCCTCCTTACTCCAGAATACTGCACATTCTACCAATTCCCCTTTAAACCCACCCCCGTACATCTAACTCCCCCCCCTTCTACCTCTACCTTCCTCAGTCAAACTCTTTTCCCCATCCAAAATCCTGACACTCCAATTTTCTACTACAGATACTCCAATCACCACTACAACCCCCAACACCTTCCCCTCTCCCTCCTCGCACTACCCGTAACAGACAGAACAAACGCTCCACCCCTTCTTCCCCTACCCACAATCACCTCCACCTTTGCCCCTATGCTTGAGACACCAGTCCTCTCTTCCCCCCCTCACAAGAAATCCTTTATCCCCCAAAACTCCCGAACCAACTCAGAAGAAGAAACTATTGAAAATATTCAAGATTACTTAATGAAAACTGACACTCAACCTCCAAATCTTACAACTGCTCCTTCCACACTCCAAGTAACTGCTGATATCCATCCTCCTCCTAACGATATCCCCCCTACACCCTATCCTCCTACCCCCCCCAACAGCTCATCCCCCCCCGACCCAACCCCGCCACATTAACCCTCCCACCATCCCCTCTATCCCTTCCACTCCCTCCGGGATACACACGTAAATCCCTTATGTCCAAGTACCCCCTTTCCCCTCAGACCCTCCGTCTCCTAATACCCCTCCTAGTAGAACCCCAAACTCTTATACCCCCTCCCATTTCAGACCTCTCATCCTTATCCCACCCTCTAGCTGCTTCACCCTAAAAATCTCCAACCCGTACAAACAACTATATCAGTAAAGTATAACTTTTCCTTCATTGAAAAAATTCGGGGTTTTCCGCTCTCACAGACCTGACCTTCGTCATATCCTTTCCTCTTATACCCATCTATAGTATGCCTTCAAGAGACCTTTCTTACACACCCTCCAATTCCAATCCCCAATTATCATTTTGTCTCTTCCCCACATTCCCTTTATGTCTCGTCCATACTTATCAATCAGAAAAAAACCTTATGTCACACCTCCCTTTCAAACAATGTCCCTTGCACATTTTATTCGTATCTTCCTTCATCTTTGGGATCACAGTGATTTCAGTCTACTTCTCCCCTTCCCCCCCCCATTGCTTTGTTGCTTTTGAAAATCAAATTTCCCAACCTTCAACCCCCTTTTTCCTCATAGTTGGTGACTTTAACGGGCCACCACACTCTCTGGGGTATTCTATCACAAACTCCCGAGGCCGATCTCTAGAGCGCTTTCCTCTCCACAGCTGACCTCAATTTTTTAAAATTTCAGATCGCCCCACACACTTTGATACACGCACGCAATCTTTTTCATGCTTGACCTCTCTCTATGCTCCCTTCTCTTCCATTTAGATTTCCACTGGTCATTCTTAGACCACTTCCCCTATAGTGACCACTTTCCAGTTCTCCTTTCTCCTACTTCATACTACCACTTCCTAGCTCCCCACGCTGGTGCTTTGATAGAGCCGACTGGCATACTTTCACTTCACTCTCTGTTATTCATACACCTCCATCCTCCCTCACCTCCATTTCAGAAATGATACAGTGTTTCACAAATCAGTCTTAAGAGCTCCCACATACAGCTATCCCTCGAACCTAAAGACCATATACCTCCAAATGTTTTCCATGGTGGAATTCTGATTGCACTAAAGCACTTTGCTTAAAACGTGCAGCCGGGAACAGTTTTACCGCTACAAAGAGGTACTCCAAATCAACTATCACCCCTTATCCCCTTTTAAAAAGGCATCTGCCTATTTTCGTCGTACAACCCGGGAAATAGTAAACAAATAGCTGGAAAAATTTAAATTTTTTCATCAATTACATCCTCTACATCTATCTCAAATGTTTGGCGCCACCAAAAACTATCAGGCAAACATCCCTCCCATCCTGCCCCCGTCCTCCATATTCGAGATACCCTCATTTCTGATCCTCTCCAAGTCGTTAATAAACCCATTACCTTCACCCCATCCTCAGCTGAGTCCTATAATGCTCCATTTTCTTCCTCTGAACTCATTGCTGCCCTACAATCGTGCCGCAACACTCATGAAGGCCCTGACGGTATTCACACCGTATGCTCCGGCAAATCCCATCTTCCTCCTTATCCTTCCAATTAAAATTTACAACCACATATGGACATCAGGAAATTTTCCTTCTAATTGGCGAGAAGCTCTTATCCTTCCCTTCCTGAAACCTAATAATCGGGTACCCTCCCTCCAAGACTATCGCCCCCTCGCACTAACTAGCTTTCTTGTGCAAACTGTTGGGCGAATGGTGGGAAATTCCCTTAATGTGGGATCTTGAATCTCACAATCTTCTCTCTCCCTCCCAATTCGGTTTCGCCGTGCCGAAGCACAGCTGACCCCCTTGCTCATTTTTGAGACATATATTACATCTGCATTTGCACGCCATGAATCCGTACTAGCTATATTTTTTGATCTAGAAAAAGCATATGATACGATAATTGTCCTCTCTAGGCATACGTGGAAACATGGGTGTCTTCATAAAGTCCTTCCTCTCCCAACGCACTTTTTGCCACGTCATCTTTCTTTCCTCAAATCGAAGGTGTCCCACAAGGCAGTGTGCTCAGTACCACTTTATTCCTTCTTGCTGTTAATGATATTGTCTCAGTTTTACCATCAGGAGCCCGGTCATCACTATATGTTGATGATTTAACCATCTATACCTCTGGCACATCCATACCAAACCTCTACCAATTTCTTCAATCTGCAATCTCATCAGTTTCTTCCTGGGCCACAAACCATGGCTTCCGCTTTTCTACCTCTAAATCTTTCTCCATCCTTTTCTCTCGCTCACGTGTAGGACCCCTACCCCACTCTTCCTATATGGCACTCCACTCCAAAGCCGTTCCTCTGGCAAATTCCTAGGTGTCATTTTTTACTCCAAACTGTCCAGGCAAGACCATATTCTACACATTAAAGAAAAAGCTCTCCACTGCCTTCGAATCTTAAAAACTCTACCCCATATATCGGGCTCAGATCGCAAAACTCTCCTTCATCTTCATGTTACTTTGATCCTCTCCACTCTTGATTATGGATGCCATATCTACTCCTCTGCCTCAACTTCTCTCCTTGCCCATCTTGATACAATCCATCACTGTGGTCTTCCTTTGCACTAGGCGCCTTTCGCTCCTCGCCAGTTGAGAGCCTGTACACTGAATCAGGCATCCATCTCTATCTCGACGTCCGTGCCCTTCTCTCTCTCCGATGCTATGTTCGATTCCTCCAACATTCCCTCACTAAACTAACTATCCCACAATCCCTACTTCTTACCTTAGCTTCATCTCCATGTTTACCTACTCCTTTCTCCACTCGCATGGATACCCTCCTCTCCCATTCCCCTTTACCTCATCTCCAACCTCTCCCGTTCTCTGTCCATTCAATCCCTCCATGGCTTATACCTCACCCCCGTATTTGCTCTTTTGTTTTCCCTGACACACCAAAATCAAATATCCCTCCTACTATCCTTCTCACACATTTCCTTGACCATGTCTCCACTCATTCCTCTAGTATTCACGTATATACTGCTGGCTCCAAATCCACCTCCGGTGCTAGTTTTGCAGTAATCTTCCCAACTCGTACATTCAAATATTCCCTTCCTCCTGAATCCAGTGTCCTTACTACAGAACTGTATGCACTCCTTTTTGCTCTAAAACACATACTCACTCTCCTCTTCCTCTTTTACAATTTTTACTGACTCCTGTAACTCATTAACTCTCATAAAGTCAATACACACCACCACCCCTTGTTTGTAAGATCCAGAAAATGGTTGTTCTTACCTGTCCACACGCCATAAAACAATCAAATTTTTTCTGGGTGCCCAGCCATGTTGGAAAACCCCGGCAAAGAACAGGCAGATACACTAGCACGCCACGCCGCTATGTCCACATCAAAACCACCCGCTTCTCACGTATCCAGCCACGGGTTATTACCCACACTTTTTAAAACCTCTTGTAATAATCGATGGCAATCTTTTGTCAAGCCTCCGCACTAATAAATTACATTCTGTAAAACAATCAATCTCCTGGTCAGCTCCATTTCATCGGAACAGACGGGAGACCGCTCTTGCCCGCTTACGCATTGGCCACACCCGTCTAATACACTCCTATCTGATGTCACACTCTGATCCACCCTTATGTTCCTTATGTATTGTTCCCCTTTCAATCCCACACATCCTATTGTCATGCCCACGTTTTGAAACAACCCGTACCTCTGCTTTCCCCCACCTATCCTCCCTTCACCGACCTCCCCAAACCCATCAGACATCCTTACAAATCCCACACTTTCTGCTTCAAAAAACCTATTCTCTTTCCTCAAAAGCATACATACCTTCATCTAATCTAACTCCTTACCACACCCGACCCTAACCCTTTCACTCACCAATTCCTTTGCCCAGCTTAGACAACTAATCACTAACTCAACCACCCTTCCCTAACATTAACTATAATGCTGCATGACCTTAGATGTCTAGCACATTTCTCTTGCTTTTAACCATTAACCATTAACCATTACAACCAGATGAAATCCCTTATGAATTTTGTAAAAGCACCCCCCCTCAAAAAAAAAAAAAAAAAAAAAAAAAAAAAAAAAAAAAAAAAAAAAAATATATATATATAAAATATATTTTATATATATATATATATATATATATATATATATATATATAATATATATATATCACATGAATATATATATATACATGAATATATATATATAAAATATATATATATATTTTATATATATATATAATATATAATAATTTTATATTTTGGGATCACCCCTACTTTTGTCCTCAGCCCTCACCTCAATTAGTTTTTTGCATTGTCTTTTTATTTCTCCTCCTTTTTCCTTTTCTTCATCCCCGTGTTTCTTCCACTTATCCTAATTGTTAAACTCATTTTTCCCGTTTTCCCCATATAACTTTATCTAATGCTTCCTACTCCCTTAAATCCTTCCCTCCTAAACATTACCTCATCTGTACCTCATCAGCTTCCCCTCTCTACCCTTTTTTCCACTCTCTAGTACCCGTTCAGCCTATAACTACCCTCCATTTTTGTTTCTCTAATTTACCTGGTGCCATATGCCTTTGATTCACTACTTTTTTTTACCTGGAGCTTTGCCCCAAGCCTCATACTATCACTTATGTTTTGAATATACTGCTAATGACCGTAGATGTTGGTGTTTTAGACTTTTTCAATAAATAGATAAATTTTCAATTATTATTGTTAATGGAAAATACTCCATTTACTTTAAAAACTGGTTAGTAAACCCCCAAAAGTGCAGACCCTCCTCTGCCCAACTGTAGTTGTCATGGGGCTTAGGAGATGGAGGCTGAGACCCGTGTAGGGATCACTCCCGTCTAGGGCCGCAGCCCTCACCTCAACTAATTTTTTCTAGGGTCTTTTCTTCTCCCCCTTTCCTTTCCCTTTTCTTCTCATCCCCTTCTGTCCATTTATCCTAATCATTAACTCATTTTTGCCCTTTTTGCCATGATACTTTATCATAATGCCATATGACCTTTGATGTCTTACTTTTTGTTTTAACCATTAACCTTTCTGGGAATCCACAAACACATCCATTAACCAAAAAACTTCCTTACCCAGGTCTTTTCCCCGGGTTGCCATATTTTGAATAACACTGCTAATGACCATAGATGTTAATCCCCAAGAGAAATTTTTCAGTAAATAAAATCATTAACTGTGCGGGCACAAATCAAAGTTTCAAAAAAGCAAATGTAAAGGAAAACCTTTTGGAAGCATAATAACCAAAAGACTAAACTGGTGGCTGGAAACAAACCATAAACAATGAAGATATTAACAGGCTTTAGATCAAACTGCTCAACAAGAGATGTGCTTGAAGTGCTTTACTTCTATATTAAATTAGCTTTCATAGAGAAAAATATGCATTTGAAAAAAATCAGCTGTAAAAGTCAGAAAGCAAATAGAGAGTCAGATGTGAAATTCTGTGATATTTCCATAAACCCAATTTAATATGGTATTATAATGTTTGCTGAAAAAAAAAGAGAATCCTGCAAAATATCACGGTACAAAGAGCGACAGACTGCTTGAAGATCACCCCAGTATTATATTCCCTTATTGATAAGATGGCCACTAAAAAAGAAGTAATGAGTGAGAATGTACAAAAAAAAAAAAAAGTAAAAAAAAATACATGCAGTTTAAAAAGTAGTAACAGCAGTTTTCTGGAAAATATAACCCCCCAAAAACAAAAGAAGCCTAGTTCAGTTTTATAAATATGTAAAGAGTTTTCAATTAATGATAAAAGCATAACCCCCAAATCCACCTTGATGTTTTGCAAACTATAGGCACCAATTTCTTAGATGACCTAACTAAAAATGATCTTAGATGTATAATATTGTTACAATTTAAGATATTAGAAACATTATATTTAAAACATTATAAAATATTCACAGGTAATTCAGAGCAAAATCAAATTATACTTCTGCAGCTATATGCGTCCAAAATAACAGTGTAAAACAATTTTGAAATTCCCCAAGGATAAAAAGACAGAAACAAAAACTCTTTTTATAAAGCCGGGATTTCTACTCATAAGTAGTGATAAAAGAAATAATAATATTTAAGATCAAAAGTCTGCAGTACAAACACAACAAAATCCTTACCTGAAGGCTTTAAAAACCCTACACTGTTTTTTATATTGTTTTTCTATATATATAAATTTTTATAAATTTTATTTAAAATATATATAATTTAATATATATACACACCATTAACATACATACATACAATATATATATTATTATATATTATATAATATCTTATATATTATTATATTTTTATATTATATTTATATATATATAAAATTATATATATTAATTATATTTATATTTTAATTATATTATTATATATTATATATTTATTTTTATTATATATATAATATTTATATTTTATATATATTATAACCAATTACAACAGTGTGGGGTTTTGGGGGAAAGCCTTCAGGAAAGGGATTTTTTTTTGTTTTTTTGTACTGCAGATTTGCTCTTAAAATTTATTATTTCTTTTAATCTACTTTTATGATGTAAAAATCCCGCTTTACTAAAAGATTTTCTGTTTCTGTCATTTCATTATCCTCGGGGAATTTCCATATTGTTTTACCTGTTTTTTTGGACCTATACTGCAGAAGATAATTTGGGGTTTTTTTGCTCTGAATTACCTGTGAATTTTTTTATAATTTTTTAAATAAAAGGGTTTCTAATATCTTAAATTGTACAATATTATACATCAAGATCATTTTTATTGGGTCATCTAAGAAATTGGGGGGCCTATATTTTTGCAAACATCAGGGGGATTTGGGGTTTTATCTTTTATCATTATTGTAACTCTTTTCATATTTATAAAACTAAATAGGGTTCTTTTGTTTTTTTTTGGGGGTTTTATTTTCCCGTAACTGCTGTTTTTCTACTTTTTAACGATGTATTTTTCTTTCTTTTTTTTTTTTTTTGTACATTCTCATCTTACTTTTTTTTTTAAATGGCCATCTTATCAAAAAGGGAATATAATACTGGGGTGATCTTCAAGAGTCTTTGCTCTTTTTACCGTGATATTTTGCAGGGTTCTCTTTTTTTTTTTAGCAAACATTAAATACCATATTAAATTGGGTTTATGGAAATTCACAGAATTTCACATCTACTCTCTATTTGCTTTCTGACTTTACAGCTGTTTTGTCAAAAGCATATTTTTTCTCTATGAAGCAATTTATTAGAAATAAAAACCTTCAAGCACATCTCTTTTTTTGACAGTTTGATCTAAACCTTTAATATCTTTATTGTTTATGGGTTTTTTTCCACCCCCTTTTTGTCTTTTGGTTTTACTTCCAAAAGGTTTTTCCTTTACATTCGGGTTATGAAAATGTGATTTGTGCCGCCAAATTTAAAGATTTTATTTCTGAAAAATTTCTCTTGCTTAAAATCTATGGGGCTTAGCATTATTTAAAAAATGGCAACGGGGAAAACCCTGGGTAAGGGAATTTTTTTTGGGTTAAAGGATGATGTTTGTGGTTCCCAATGGTTAAAGGGTTTAAAAAAAAAATCAACATCAAAATCATATGGCATTATGAAAAGTATCATGGGAAAAAGGGCAAAATGATTTAATGATTAGGATAAAAAGGACAGAAAGGGGTGGGAAAAAAAGGAAAAAGGGAAAGGGGGGGAAGAAAAAACCTAGCAAAAATTTTAGGTGAGGGCTGCGGTCCTAACGGGGTGATCCCCTACACTGGGTTCTAGCCTCCATCTCCAAGCCCCATGCAACTACAGTTGGGCAGAGGATTCTGCACTGTTGGGTTTACTAACCTTTTTTTAAAGTAAATGGAGTATTTTCCATTTTAACCAAAAATAATTGAAATTTTCTTTTTTATTGAAAAAGCCCAAACCACAACATCTACGGTCATTAGCATATATTCAAAACATTTATAGTATGAGTTTGGGGGAAAAGCTCCCAGGTAAGAAAAAGCTTGTCTAAAAAGGTCTATGGCACCAGGGAAAAAATTGAAAACCAAAAATGAGCGGGGTATATTTTATAGGCTGAACGGTACAGAGAGGGGAAAAAGGGAGGGGGGAAGCTGATGAGGTCAGCATGAGGTAAGGTTTTGTTAGGGGGGAAGGGATTTAAGGGGTGGGAAGCATTTAAAATTTATAGGGGGAAAAAGCAAAAATGATTTTTAACAATAGGAAAAGGGGACAGAACAGGGGGATGAAAAAAAGGGAAGGGGGAAAATAAAAGACCATGCAAAAACTAATTGAGGGTGGGGTGAGGGACCAAAGTAGGGGTGTCCCCTATATATATTTTATATAATTTTTAAATATTATATATAAAATATATAATATATATATTTCTGTATATAATAATTCTGTGTATATTATAAAATTATATATAATATTTATTTATATTTTATATTTATTTAATATTAATAATATTTTTTTTTTTTTTTTTTTTTTTTTTTTTTTTTTTTTTTTTTTTTTTTGGGGGGGGTTTTTTAATAAATTCTAAGGGATTTCATCGGGTTGTAATGGTTAAGGGTTTAAAGGGTTAAAAAGCAAGAAAAATGTGCTAGACATCAAGGTCATGCAGCATTATAGTTAATGTTGGGAAAGGGGGGGTTGAGTTGTGATTATTGTCAAAGCTGGCAAGGAATTTGGGGAGTGAAAGGGGTTGGGGTGGGGTGTGGTAAGGGTTAGATTAGATGAAGGTAGCCCTTTTTTTGGGGAAAAAAAATGGGTTGTTAAAACAGAAGTTTTGGGTTTTTTGTAAGGATTCTGATGGGTTGGGAGGTGGGGAAAGGGGAGGATAGGGGGGGGAAAAAGCAGAGGTAGGGGTTTCAAAACTGGGCATGACAATAGGTGTGGGGGATTGAAAGGGGAACAATACATGGGAACATAAGGGGGGGCAAGTGTGACTAAATAGGATTGTTTTAACGGGGGGGCCCAAAATGCGTAAGGGGGAAAGAGGGGTCTCCCGTCTTTTCCCGATGAAAGGGAGCTGACCAGGAGATTGATTGTTTTACAGAATGTAATTTATTAGTGCGGAGGCTTGCCCCAAAAAGTTTGCCTCGATTATACAAAAAGGTCTTAAAGTTGGAAAATAACCGTGGCTGGGATACGTGAGAAGCGGGTTGGGTTATTGGACATAGCGGCGTGGCGTGCTAGTGTATCTCCCTGTTCATTCCCGGGGATTCCAACAGGGCTGGGCACCCAGCAAATTTGATTGTTTTATGGCGTTGGACGGTAAACAACCATTTTTCTGGTTTTTAAAAACAAGGGGTTGGTGGTTTATTGATTTAGAAGTTAATGTTACAGGAGTCATAAAATTGTAAAAAAAAAGAGGAGAGTGAGTATTTGTTTTAGAGCAAAAAGGAGTGCATCATTTCTTTTAAAAGGACACGGGATTCAGGAGGAAGGGAATATTTTAAAATGTACTTTTGGGAAGATTCTGAAAAACCCACACCGAGGTGGATTTGGAGCCGCAATTACGTAAATACTAGGGGAATGAGTAGACATGGTCAAGGAATGTGGGGAAAAGGATAGTAGGAGGGTATTTGTTTTTGGGTGTCAGGGAAACAAAAAGAAAATCGGGGTGAGGTAAACCATGGAGGGTTTGAATGGACAGAGAACGGAGAGGTTGGGATGAGGTAAAGGGGAATGGGAGAGGAGGGTATCCATGCGGTGGAGAAAAAAAGAAGGAAAACAGGGAGTGAACAAAGGGTAAAAGTAGGATTGTGGGATAGTTAGTTTAGTGGGGGAAAGTTGGAGGAATCGAAACTAGCACGGAGAGAGAGGGGGGCACGACGTCGAGATAGGATGGTTGCCTGATTCAGTGTACAGGCTCTAAACGGGCGGGAGCAAAAGGCCCTATGAAAAGGAAGACCCAGTGATGGATTTATCAAGATGGGAAAGGGGAGAAGTTGGGGCAGGGGAGTAATATGGCACCCCCAAATCAAGAGTGGAGGGGATAAAAGTAACATAGATGAAGGGATTTTGCATCTGAGCCCGATATAGGGGGTAGATTTTTTAAGATTCAAAGGCTGGGAGTTTTTTCTTTAATGTGTAGATATGGTTTGCCTGGACGTTTGGAGTAAAAAATGACCCCTAAATTTGCAGGGGGGGGCTTTGGAGGGGAGTCCCTATAGGAAGAGGGGGGGTAGGGGGCCCTACACGTGACGAGAAAAAAGGGATGGAGAAAGTTTAGGGGTGAAAGCGGAAGCCGGGTTTGTGCCGGAAGAACTGATGAGTTTTGCAGATTGAAAAAATTGGTAGAGGTTTGGTATGGATGTGCCAGAGGTATAGATGGTTAAATATCACATATAGTGAGACCGGGCTCCTAATGGTAAAACTGAGACAATATCATTAACAGCAAAAGGGAAATAAAGTGGACTGAGCACACTGCCTTGTGGGACCCTTCATTTGAGAAGAAAGAGACTGGAAAGGAAATTTTGACCTGGAAAGTGCGTTGGGAGGGGAAAGGACTTTATGAAGACACCCATGTTTCCCGTTCCTAGAGAGGACATTATCGTATCTATGCTTTTTTTAGATCAAAAATATAGCTAGTAGGGATTCAGGGCGTGCAAATGCAATGAAAATTATGTCTAAAAATGACAGGGGGTCAGCTGTGCTTCTGGCACGCAAAAACCGATTGGGAGGGGAGAAAAATTTGTGAGATTAAAGATACCACATTAAGTGGAAGTTCACCTTTCCCCCAACATTTTTGCACAAGCAGCTAGTTAGTGCATGGGGCGATAGTCCCTTTAGGGAGGGGACCCGATTTATTGGGTTTTCAGGAAGGAAAAGGATAGAGCTTCTCGCCAATTTGAAAGGAAAAAAATTCCCGATGTCCATAGTGGTTGTAAATTTTTTAAATTGGAAGGGTAAAAGGGGGAAGATGGGGGTTTTTCCGGAGCATACGGTAGTGGGAAAACCGTCAGGGCCCTTTATGAGTGTTGCGGCACGATTGTAGGGGGCATGAGTTCGAGGAAGAAATGAGCATTATAGATCACTGAGGGTGGGTGAAGGTAAAGGGGTTTTATTAACGCCCTTTGGGGAGGATCAGAATAGGGTATCTCGAATAGGAGACGGGGGGAGGATGGGGGGGTGTTTTCCTGATGTTTATGGATTTGGCGCCAAAAATTTGAGTAGATTAGGGTTATTGATGAAAAATAATTTTTTCCCCCTTTTGTTTTACTATTCCGGATTGTACGACGAAGTGGGGGGGGAGATGCCTTTTAAAGGAGATAAGGGGTGATAGTTGATTTGGAGTACCTCTTTTGTAGCGGGAACTGTTCCCGGCTGCACTTTTAAGCAAAGTCTTTTTGTGCAAACAGAATTCCACCATGGAACACATTTGGAGGTATATGGTTTTGGGGTTCGGGATAGCTGTATGTCACTCTTAAGATGTATTTGTGAAACCTGTATCATTTCTAAATGGAGGTGAGGGAGGATGGGGGTGTTTAAAACAAGAGTGAAGTGAAATATCCCCGTCGGGTCTATCAAAAACCAGCGTGGGACTAGGAAATGGGGACGTTAATAGGAGAAAGGAGAACTGGAAAATGGGCACTATGGGGAAATGGTCTAAGACTGACCCTGGAAATCTAATGAAAAAGGGGGGCATAGAGAGGGTCAATGCAGAAAAATTGCGTGCTGTTCAAAGTTGTGGGCGATCTGAATTAAAAAATTGAGGTCAGCTGTGGAGGGAAACGCTCTAGAGACGGGCCCCGGGAGTTTGTGATGAATCACCCCGAGAGTGTGGTGGCAGTTAAAGTCACCCCCTATGAGGAAAGGTGTTGAAGTTGGGAAATTAGATTTTCAAAGAACAAAATCAATGGGGGGGGGAAGGGAGAAGTAGACTGAAAACAGTGATCCAAAGATGAGGGAAATACAAAACTGTGCAAGGGACTTGGGGTTTTAAAGGGGGGTTTGGGCATAAGGGGTTTTTCTGATTTTAATTGGACGAGACATAAAAGGGGAAAGTGGGGGAAAGACAAAATGATAATTGGGGATTGGAATTGGGGATGTGTAAGAAGGTCTCTTGAAAACTCTATAGATGGGTATAAGAGGAAAGGATAACAAGGTCAGGTCTGTGAGAGCGGGAAAACCCCGAAAATTTCAAAGAAAGGGTAGTTATCTTTACTGAATTTAAATTTTATAGTGTTGGGGATTTTTAGGTGAAGCAGCTAGAGGGTGGGATAAGGATTGAGAGGTCTGAAATGGGGGAAAGGGAAAAAGTTTGGGGTTTTTACTAGGAGGGGTATTAGGAGACGGAGGTTTTGGGAGGGGGTCTTTTTGAAAAAGGGGTTTACGGGGTATCCAGGAGGGAGTGGAAGGGGGTAAGGGATGGTGGGGGGGTTAATGTGGGCGGGGTTGGGGTCGGGGGGGGGTGACTTGTGTTGGGAGGGGTAGGAGGATAGGGTGTAGGGGGGGGTCGTTAGGAGGAGGGTGGAATCAGCAGTTTATTGGAGTGTGGAAGGAGCAGTTGTAAGATTTGGAGGTTGAGTGTCAGTTTTCATTAAAGTAATCTTTAATATTTTCAATAGTTTTTTTTCTTCTGATTGGGGTTTGGGGTTTGGGGATAAAAGGTTTCTTGTGGGGGGGGAAGAAGGCTGGTGTTCAAGCATAGGGGCAAAATGGAGGTGATTGTGGGGGAGGGGGAAAAAGGGGGGGAGCGTTTTTCTGTCTGTTACGGGTAGTGCGAGGAGGGGAGGGAAGGTGTTTTGGGGGTTTTAGGGTGATTGGAGTATTGTATAGAGATTGGGGGCAGGTTTAGGATGGGAAAAAAGTTTGACTGAGGAGGTAGGAGTAAAAGGGGGATTAATGTACGGGGGTGGGTTTAGGAGAATTGGGAAATGGCATATTACTGGAGTAAGGGGTAAAGAAAACCCCAAAAGCGTGCTTCCTGTCTGGGTTTACGTAGTGTGGTCCAAAATTTTAATCTGAGAGTTGCTACCTCAACTCAAATTTTTTAGGGGGGACAGCCCCTATAAAATACTTATGGGGGCCGCCACAGTTGCACATGTGCGTGATTGTGCAGACCTTTTGATCAGGTTGCCCGGTTGGGCCCTATGGCATCTGGTGTGGAACGGCAATGTTTTGGGTGGGGGCCTAGACGTAAAAATTTTTTGGGACGACGTGGGGGAGGGTTTGGGATGGACGAACAGGGAGGGATTCTCCTCCTTTAATGTTAAAAGGGGAAGGTCATGTCTACAGAGGGAATTTTGATATATTAGTGGGTTTCTTTTGATGACCCGGGGAAATGGGGTAGCATTGTCTGATTTGCATCCATCTGTAACGGCAATAGGTCTTCTCCACAATCTGACCAATCTTTGTCATAGATTTGGGGAATTTGCTGGGGATTGAACTTTCCGGTGCAAGTATTGAGGGTTGGATGGGGTTTGCAAGGTGGGGTTTTCCATATAGGTCAGTTAGTTTTTTTTAATGCTATAGCTTGGTTTTTGGTTTCGTAACCGACGGGACGGTGGGGCGGCTACGGAAAGAGTTTACCTACTTGTTTTTTTGGGGACATTGTTGGAAGAAGGGGGTTGTCGAGTAGGGGGCTGTGGGAGGGATCACGAAAAATCGGTCCCCTTTTTCTGCGCTAAAAAGAGATTCAAGATTGTTGTGAGTAGGGTAGTAAAGGGCGGGGGGGTGCGAAGATGGAGATGTTTAGGTTTTTTATGGGGGGGTGGGGGAAAAAGGCTTAAGGTATTAATAAAGGAGGGGTGGTTGTGTTAGGTTTTTGGGGTTAGGGTTTGAAGTTGGCAGATGGGAGAGTGAAATGTTCCTTAGGGGTTGATTGTTGGCTACTGACTATAGGCTTGATGAGGGGGTAGTTATTGCATGTTCGGAGCCGTGGTAAAAGGAACCTGGGGCCCGGGAATCGGGGGGGTTTACTCTTTGGGGCTATTTGAAAAGGGGGGCAAGCTCTCACACCTTAGGGGTGGATACAAAGGGTTTTTTGGTAAAGGGGACAGAAACGAAAGGGGGGAAGGGGAAAAAAGCCCATGAAAAATTAGTTGGTCGAGGGCTGAGTCCCAAGGGGGGGGGGGGGGTTTTCCCCATCATTGGGTCCCATCTCCCCCTCCAAACCCCCCCACGACAAAAACGGGAAAGGGGATTGGGGGGTCGGGTTTGTAAGCTTTGTCTTTTTTTTTTTTTTTTTTTTATAACGATTATTTCCCCTTCCTATTAAATCTTTAATTCTGTTTTTGTTGGAAAATTTTTTACTATCATTTTAAAAATTATTCTTTGGGTAATTAAAGTTATGTTCAATTTCCAGGACCCTTGACTGTTATTCAGAAAAGGTAGTTCCCAAAACTCTTCTTTACCTGCATTTTTTTATTAAAATTTCCCAAATTTTTTGCTGCTGCCTTAAAACTGTCATGAGTAAAAGTTCCCAATATTTCCTTTTTTTCCATATTTTATGACTTTTCTTTTTTGACTTGCTTTTTTTTAGTGTTTTTAATGTTTTTATTATATTTGGGCTTTTTCCTTCATTCATTATATCCTTGTTTTTTGGTTTGATTTTTATTTTTTTTATTCCATCCTTTTTTGTTTTTCTAAATAACTTTTGTCAAAAAAAAAATTTACTTTTACCCTTTTTTTTATTTTTACTTACTTTCCTTATTTAATTTATGTTACTGTATCTTTTATCTGTTATCCATTCCCCCCTTTTTGGGGGTTTTTTGGGCTTGCTGGAAATTCAATTTTCATTTGGTCTGACTTTATCATTGGGGGGTAGCTGGTCATTTCTTAGTTTTAAATGTACAATTTCAAAGTCAATTGTAAACCCCTTTCCTGCTTTGGTCTCTGCTGGGGGGTTGACAAAGTTAGTAATTCGCTGCTTTTGATTTACCAAAATAGACTTTTTCAAATATTCAAGTTTACTTGCTATTCTATAATCAAATTTGGGGAGGCCCAAAAAGGGTGATGACATCCTGTTATATATATAATTTTTTTTCCCTTTGGGTGTTTTTTTATCTTTTAAAATTTTTTTCTGAAATGTCAACTCTATGGTCACTTGTGGCATATTCAAATATAGTGATGGGGTGGGGCTTGGAAGAAAACCCCCGGGCTAAAAAGCTTTTGGTTCTTTTGGTGATGTTTGAGGATTTCCAGAATGGTCAAAACAAACAAATGTGCCAGAGAAAGGGCCCCACGCATTTGATAAAGTACTGTGGAAAAAAGGGGTAAAAATATTTAAAAATTAAAATTAGCGGAAAAAAAAAGGGATAAAGGAAAAGGGAAAAAGGGAAAAGAAAAGCCCAAGAAAAAAAATTAGTTAAGGCAATGCTGTGTGTTGTTTTTATTATCCTCCGAGTGTTGGAAATTTTCCCATATTGAGTTGCTGTTATTGTTGCTGCTGCTTTTTTTTCTTTTTGTTTATCGGGTTTTTTAACTGTTGTAAATGCTTCTTAAATTTCAATGCTGTTTGGATTGCTTGTTTTTTTTGATTTCTGTATTTTTTATGTGAATATGATATTTTTGTCAATCCGTGGGGTTTCCAGCACAAAAAAGCAATGAGGAGGTTTTAAAGTCTTTTAAACCCTTTGGCTGTAGTTGCTTTATCTCCTACTTTTACGGACATAAAACCCAGACTATGAAAGGGTTTTGAAGCATTATGAAAAGGGGAAATATATTCTGGAAAACTAATATGAAGTGTACCTGTTGTTTTTTTGTTGGGTAGAGGATTTTTTAATTTATTCTCAGTGACTTGACTTCTATTTCTTTACAGATTTTATTTTCAGTTTTTACTTGTCTTTTAATGTGGGAACCTGGTTTTCCCCATCATTTCCACTTGATTTCAATGAAGCAGGTTTTTTGCACTGACTTCCCATCAACAAATTTTTTTTGATTTAACTCAAAGGCCCCCCCTCTTTAAATCAGTCACTACATACCCTTTAAGCCCTTTCCCCTCCCCTAGATGCCAGGGAATTTTTTCATTATGTATTTTTTTGCTTGATTTATTTTAGTGCTTTTTATTTTTATTTTTATGGAAGCCTGAAATGAGTGACTGATAAATTAAATGTACTACATTCTCTCGCAGGGGAAAACCCTTTTTCCCGATTGAGATTTGGGATTCCAGGGCTGTCTGTCATTTTCTTCATTTCCTGCTTGTCTGGATTTGGGAAATCTTCACTTTTGCTGCTCTACGTCTGATGCTCGTCTCCCCTTTTTGTAATTCCTTACATGCTTGGCCCCCAGGCACACATTTGGGATTATTTTCAAGAACTAGTCACCCCTATTAAAAAAGGCTCATGTAAAACTGTTTACTCTGTATGGTTTGTAGTCCCAGTGTGAACAAAAAATGTTTTTCATCTGCTGGAAATTTTTCTGGAAAAAGCCCTTCTTTTATGGGTTTTTAAATTTTGAAGTCTATATCCCATGGATTTTGTTTTTGATCTTTTTTGTTTTTTGGAGATTTTGTATTATATCTATTTTTTTTAAAACTTTGTAGAAGATTTTCATTTTCTAGTATGTGACCTCTTAGCTGGTGATATTCTGCTCCTTTTAAATAAGGAAATTGTTTGGATTATAAATCTTTTTTGTTATATGCATAAAAAAATTTAAATTTTAGTGCTAATGGTAAATATAAAAATGGCTAGCATAAAAGATCAATAACAATATTGTAAAGTATTGTGCGGGAAAAGGGGTGAAAAGGTTTTTAGCTATATAAAAAGTCATAAAACCTATATTTATAGCTTTCTGGTTGTTTTTTACATGTTTTTTAAAATGTCACTGATCCCTTTTTTTATATTTTTAGAAAAATGCAAAAAGGTGGCCCAGTTCTTGGTGTGTTGCATGATTGTGCCATTGTAGTCATTTCTTTGGTGTTGCTGTGTGGGTTTAAGGAGAACCTGGGGGTGTATCAAACCCCCTGAGCAGGGGGTTTAATGGCTACAAAGCAAAAAAAACATACTAGACATCAAAGGTCACAAGACTACGAAAGGTGCAGTAAAGGAAAGGGTAAAGAGGGTGGGGTTTGTTTTAATTAAATGGCTACACATCAAAAAGTCGAATAAAAAGTTTTTGGATTGTATGGCATGAAAGGGGAAAAAGAAGGGTGAGGGTAGAGAGGGGAGTAATAATTAAGGTAGGCATTGTAAAGGGTTAAATCAAAGTTGCCGAAGGGGGAAAAATGTGGGATTTTTGTGAGGATATCCCTAGGGGGAAGGAAGAGATTATCAAAATGGAGAAAAGGGGGGTTTAAAAGGGAATTTGATGAAAATTTAGGATGGAGAGATCAAGGGGAAGTGGAAGGGATAACGGGAAGGAAAGGGAAGTGTACAGATGAAAATATCAGAGCATTGATCAAATATGCCATAATGGCATGGGCTGTGGAGGGAATGTTTTTGGAGGAGTCCAAATGCCAACAATTAGCATGACGGGGGGGGCGGTTGATATGGTCGGACAGGGAGGGATTCTCCACCATGTAAAAATAAAGGGGAGGCATGTCTACGGAAAGTAATTTCAGCAATGTTAGTGGGGTTCTCGATGGGCCCCTGGGGGAAGGGATTTGCATCATAGAGGGGAGGTAAATCTTCTCTCAAACGACCAATTTTTACATAAAAAAGGGCAGTTGCAGGGGAGAATGAACGTTCTGGTAAGTAGAGGGTTGGGTGAAAATTTTTGCAAAAATGGGGTTACCCGAGAGATAGTTAAAAGTTTATAATGCTATGCCTGGGTTAGATGTGGGGAAAAATTTGGGGTGGTACGGAGATATTTTTCCTATTTGTTTTTGGAGGGGATTCTTTAAAAGAGGAGTGTTTTCAGGAGTAGGGGGATGTGGAAGGGGTCACGAAAAAAAAGTTGGGAGAGTAGGGAAAGTCTCCTGGGATTGAGTATTGATTTGGGTGAAAAAACATTACTAGTAGGCATTTTGGGAGCAAAGGGTAAATTTTTTGGGGAAAAATAGGGGCCCTTTTCCCAAAAATGTTTTTCCGGAAACCATTGGGGGGGTTTTAAAGGGGGATGAAAAAAAAAAACCCCTTTTTTAAGGGTT